>NW_010972972.1:5016997-5159678 GCF_000737465.1 Haliaeetus leucocephalus | reverse complement strand
TTTCCCCTTCCCCCCCCCCCCCCTTCATTCTTTTGCTTTGTCTCCTGGACTTATTCCCATTCTCTAGGTTGTCTTATTAATTTTCCTCTTTCTCAAAGAAAAAAACAGGCTTGTGGGCTGGAGACTTTACAACATTCTCTCATAGTCCTGGATTTAAAACGCCTAGCCGGGGGTCTATAATGTACTGACATGGAAAGACTAGACTTATTATTAAACTAATAATCTAGGAATTTTTATGAACTTCAGAGCTCTGCAATCTTTTCTGACCACATGGCACGGGTTGCTGAGGTATTAGCAGCCATCGGTGAAAAGCTACTGTGGCTGGACACGCCAGCTTTGTCAACACCTGGGAGCAGGGCTGCAAAGATGAATGAGCTGATGAGGTGGGTGGAGAGAAATGGGATGCACGCAACAGCCCTAGGTGAGACCTGCCTGCTTCCTCCCAGGTCTGCAGCTGGTATGTTAGCCAGGTTATAGCCCCCAAACTGTAAATTGGGGTATCAGAAAATACCTTGAATAAAATGGGATTGCTAGGAGTTGGGGTTGCAACTGTATATTTGCCTTATTCTCTACTTTGGCCACTGCTACATAACAGGTTAGATGGATCCTTGATCGAAACCAATGTGACTATGCTTGTGTTCTTATGATGGACTGAGCTGGTTAAGATGAGATGCTGCTACACCTCTCGTTTTAGCATCTTTTCTCATGAGAAAGACTAAAAGCCAGGATTCTCAGATGTGACTGATGATTTGGAGTATTTATCTTGAAGGCCATATAAGGATTGATCTTTTAAGGGTATTTATGTTGGGTTGGTTTAAGGATCCATCTAACTCAGTATCTGGGAGTACCCACAGTACTTTCCAGCAGCTGCAACACGCGGACATGCCTTGTTGCTTACAAATATCTTTGCCAGGCAAAAGCGTATTCAGTGTATGGCATTCAGATACGAAGTGTATCCAGTTGCCATTCCGAACCACCGCATTGCTCACTTTGCTACCCAGTAAAATGCAATCCCCCAGCTTGATGCTGCTCACTACATACTCGGAGGATAATTTCAAATGATGCATGAAACACTTTGCTCCTTGCTCTGGGCACCTGGGCAGCCATGTTGTTTGGTGCTACGCAGCCGCACGTTTCATTCGGGAGGTGAAGGTACCTTTGTGGTGATTTGTGCATGGTTTTGCAAAGCGTTTTAGTGTCCTTCAGGGTGAGAGCTGCCAGTGGAAAAAAAGATACACAATTATTCGAGTTGCAGTTTAAGGCAGACAGTCGACCTTCTGTAATGTGATTTATATCATTGTGTGAGCTGCCATCATATGAGATTTTTTTTTCCACTGCATGGCATTTGCAAGACCTCCACCCCTTGCATTTTTCACCTGCCTGTCAATCTGCTTATCTTTTCATTTTATTTAATTAGAAACACTGGTTTTGACGATGCCTCTCCTCGGAGATTGAGCACACGAGGCCAGTCTCCATGTAGCTCACGTGGTAGAAGTACATTGGCTGCCCTGAAGTCACCTGGGGGAAAACAAAGAGGAGGAAAAGCTCGCTATCTCCTTGTGATGGATTACTAACCCATCCCTGGGATATTCCAGAGAGAACAGACACACAGCCCATGCTGAGCATGAATTACTGGATCCTATTATAATGGGAGGAATTAAAAAAAGAAGGAGAACTTCTCCAGATAATCAGCACCAGCTGCCATTTGCAGGGTACCTCCACCCTGCAGGCAAGCCACAGCTGTGATTCATGCCACGTCCCACATTGTTGCCTGCCCTTAACATCTAAACAATATAACATGTTCTGCTTTAGTACTTGCATATTTCTTCCTTATGCTGCTCTCCAAAGCAGGCAGCTGGGGAAGATGTAACTCATCCGCGAGGAGGACGATGGATGAGGGCACAGGCAGGGAAAGTTTCCGGTGAGTCTCTGGTTGGGAGACATGGATCTTCTCTTCTGCGTCAGCTCCGTGTCAGGGTAATTGGAAGCAACAAGGCAGCACTGGAAAACGCTGTCATGGATCTTAAGCCTTTGTGGGAGTCACCCGTCATAATATATGAAGTGCTTACAAGAAGCCGTGACAACGCTAGTGCACGGCTGACATGCTGAGTCTTTCACCTAAGCCAGCGAGGCAGGAAAAGAAGCTGAAAAGTTTCATGCGGTCACAGGGAGAAAAGTCCCAGGGTTGTTTTAGAGGAGAAGAGGGCAGAGGGGGTAATGGAGTCATGGTAGTTTCTAGCTGGGGAGGCCAAAATTCATTTGTGAAGCGTGTGCTTGCTAAGATAGCAACAGATGGAGTTTAGGATGTCTTCCCAGTCCCGTGTGCCCGAGACGCTCCCCACTGCTGGCACAAGGGGAGCAGTCAGAGTCAGCAGCAACCGCGGGACAGTTGTGCCTCTGCAGGGGCACAGCAGGAGCTCCTTGAGAAGTACAACGTACCCACGGCTCCTGCCAAGAGCTGGTGAGTATGCAGGCTGCTGCTCCACACGGACCCTCGCAGGCTGCCCCTCTTCCCCCTGCAACATCCCCCGGACTGACGCCAACCTTCCCAGGTATTGGTGGAGTTTTCTTTCCTTCTTTGGAAGTTTTCCTCCTTGGAAGAAAAGTCCCTTTTCCTTCTTGGAAGTTGTGTCTGGGCTGATGTGTGGTTTTACTCTGTTTCTGGCACTAGCCATCAGCCCAGACCCTACTGTAGCCTGCTCCGCACCCAGAAATCTCACAAAACCCCAGACGTGTAGTCTTCACTTTTCAGGAGAAGATGGACCTATGAAAAGTGGGTTTTTTTTTCTGCTGAGGAAATCCCATTTGCAGACTCAGAAGCTCTAAACCCAGCCCAGGGATTCATCCATTTCCACCCAGTTACTGCATAAGGGCAGCCATAGAGGACCAGTGCCTGGAATCCTCTTGCCTGGCACCCATGACCACCCAATACAAACGAGATGCCACGAGACAGAAGTAGTGTGTGCTTGTGTTCATCGTCTCAGTGGAATTTTTATGCTGTAAATTTTTCTGAATGCTGTTTTTGGTCTTACCTCACCTTTGAACCTTATTTAGAGTTTAGGACCTGAACATTTCATTTGATGTACGCTTGTTCCTGTGTAAGGACAGTCACTGCAGAGGGCGAGACCTACACAGCACCAGTTTGCTGCAGGCTTTTGGGCTGGAAGTTGCTCTGTGTCCTCCTCCAAAACCATCCCTACTGCACCTCCCATGAGCACTGGGTGCTGGGCACAGTGGGAGGGGAGTTAAAACAAACCCGCTCCAGAGGGATGAAAAGGAGGATCTCTCAAATAGTGTTGCATGCTCTGGCTGGGCTGTAATCCCATCCAGGAAAGCTTACACCATTCCCAATCTCACCCTTTGATCACTTCTGGAGAGACGGTGGATCTGGGGCCTCTGCCGATGACCTGCCGCCGGGGCCCAGCAGGGTGGATGGACAATGATGGATAGGTCTGAGGTAAGGTGTCCTACTGCAAAACACATGTGTTACACATCTTCCCTCCCTCCTCCTCATTGAAAGCCGTTGCAGGAACTGGGTTTCTTCTCTTTTTGGCTTGGAACCAGTGGAAAAAAAAAAAAAATGCTTCGGGGGAGGGTGTGATTGTGCTGGTGTGCCTGAGCGGTGCTCAGCAGAATCGGTCCCCAGACGGGCGCACAGCAGGTGAGTTGTGCTCAGGAATCACAGCTTTGCTCCTCCTGTCCAGGACTAACACTTGGCCATTGCAAGAAAAGCGGATTTCTTCCTGACTGCTGCTAAACACCTCCATTTTTGTAGGGGAAAAGGAGCATTTTGCAGCTTTGCTCATTTACTTCCATGCTATGGTACCCAAATACTCTGACTCCAAGGGGTTCATCTCATGGCCAGAGGTAGAGATGCGAGGAGAAGTCCATACCAAGGGGCTCTGTGTAAAGGTGCTTCTGTCTGACTGGAGTGACATTATTTTTGCTGCAATGAAGCCTGTAAGGTATAAGCAAGGTCAGGATGTCACTGAGTTAAGCATTAGACGTGTAGGCTGAGACCTACCAAGCTTGTTATCTAGACAGATACAACAGACGAGAGTGAGGAAAGGAAATATTACCATGTTAGATCCCAAACCACAGGTGAACATGTCCCCATGCCCATGAATGTTCTCCAACACTCTTCATGAGCTCATACAGAAATTGCTCCAGAGCCCCTTAATGAATGATGTCCTCTTTAAGGTCCAGAGTGGCTGGACTCTTGGACAACACTCACTAGCATGGTGACCACTTTCTTGGTTGGGTAGAGATCCTGCTGCTTATAGCACAAGGCACCACATGTGCCATGTCTTGGTGCACAGGCTGGTGTGTCAACTCAGCACAAAACATCACTGGAAATATTTATTAACCCAACTCCATGGAGTGGGCACCGTGGGAATGCCCTAGGTTTCAGTAAGGGCAGGAACAAAACCTTCATCCACTACTAAACCAGAAAGAAGCACGAGAAAGCCAATGGCAGTGGGAAAATGGTTATGACGGAATGGTGCAATCACTTCCCTTCCCTTCTCATTTCAGTTTGTTTTGAAAAATCACCCATGGCACCTCCATTCTTCCTGACAAGTTAATGCTGGACCTGTTAAATGAATCCTGGTTGCACCAGCTGGACCATAAAAGCAGGTAATCAGAAAACACTGCCTCTCTCAGCTATGAGCTCAAGAAGAAATGCAGATGCCTTACAGACAAGTGCACACACAGCCTGTGTCCTTGCATGAGAGACAGAAATCTTTGGTACCTTCATTGCAAATTATTCATAGCGAGCCTTCTTGAACCGCTGCTAACAAAGCAAGGTGGTTTCATCTCCATGCATTGAGTTGCAATCAAACTGAATTTTACTAGAGGAGTCTCAGAAGCTGTGGATTGTCTGAGTTCATTATTTTCTCGTATCAGGACCTCGTGAATTTCCCATTCCCAGCATTTTGCAGGAACACAAGCTTTTGTTCTCAGATTGTCCCAGGCACAGTGACGAGTTGCAGTGTGGACATAACCAAGGGTGGATGGGACAGACTTTTAACTCCTGCTAAAGAGAGATGCAGGCTAAAGCCCACATCGCCTAGGAGATGATGGTGACCTTTCCTGGCTACAATATGCTCTTGTTTTCTGTTCTGGAGCCACTTTACATGCCCAAGTGCAAGATGAGGTCTTGGAGGGGGCTGCTAGTACCTCTGACAGGGAAAACAGAGTGCGGCAACCGGGCTGCAAGGCAAATAAATTGCAGGAATGTGGCCTCTGCTGTGCTTCCTACTCCCTGCTGGCCTTTGAAGTGAAGCAGCAGCCTGGGAGCTGGAGGGAAGCCTCCTGCCCAGTCATGTGGGCTGATAATGAAGGCTACCAAACTCTTGATAGGAGAGGAGTGGGGGAGAAATGGGGTTATATTCACTGTGAGACAATACTCCGTGGCTGCTCTCAAAGATGACAGCTACAGCAAGTCATTTATAATTTGTCGGAAATGTCTCCTTCTGACTACCCTTGCAGAGAGGAGGAATGGGAGCAGCTGTTGGCCTCAGCCCATCTCATATATTATTATCTGTCTTCAGGACCTGCTCGCAAAGCTTGGTTGCTTTTTCCAGTATGAAATGTAATGGGATTCCTCAAGGTTTTGCTAACTCAGTCTTTAATCATAAAAGGAGACATGGCTACGGACAAACTAGCTGGAATTTTGTTTAGGGAATTTGTAAGTGCTCAGAGAGACAGGACAAGGGATGAAATGATAGATACAGGATGCTGCCTCGTGAGGGGCCAATTATTGCCACTCCAGGATGAGTGTTGAGGGTAGAAAGATAAAGAGGACACTGTAAGAGCATCTTCTCTTGCTGGATGTGCCCACCAGCCATTCTGCAAACATTCAAGTCTTTAGACCACCTCAGCCTGACACCCGAGCTCTCTAGCGGAGGAGACTTTGAGCAGGTTTGGTAGCCTACCTGGAAGACAACTCATATTTTTGCAAGCTACGCATATCTCACATGGGTGAAGCTAAATCCATTGGGCCACTCAGGTTGCCCGCTGATGTTGCTTAGATCCAGAGCAACCATATGGGCTGATGGGCAGAAGTGTTGGGCAGGAAGCACATAGGCCATGTCAAAACCTGCTCTTCACTTCATGTGGTGGATGCAGCTGGCCAAGACAGTCTTCATGGGGCATCAGTTCAGAAGTGAGAATAAAGTTTTAAGGATCGGGAATCATGGAACCCACCAGGGCCAACATGGTCTCTGGGGAGTGTATAGGTGATGTTAGCACTGTGGTGGGCTGCTGTAGAGCTGAGAGCAAACATCACCACCCCAAGGGGACCCCCTGCATGTGTATATTTGCACAAGCCTTTCACAGTGCCCCACTGTCCCACGCCCTCAGGCAGCAAAACTTCCCTGCCCCCCTCATGCTGCTGGGCAGAGACCTAACTGCTTTGGTGCCACTGTCACTGGCCAGGAGTGAGACAGCAGAAGAACTGAATTTAGCCATCCCATAAGTGAGCATAAACCCCACAGGAGTGCATGGCTGCTCCTCGCACAGCTGAGGTTGGTCAACAGTGCGGACATCAAATATGCGGTAAGAGGGGATTATCCAGGGTTCCCCTCAGCAGTCTTTGACTATATAAAAAGGGCTGTAAAGAGGAAGCGAATAAGCTCTTCTCTGTATCCTCAGGGAACAAGGCATGAAGTCATGGTCTTAAATGGAGCCCTGGGAGAGCTCTGTTAAACTTGAGAGGCAAGTTGCTAACAGTAAAGCCCGTTAAGTACTCGTGTAGATTGCCTGGGGAGGCTGTGATTCTTGAAACAATTTAGGTCTTTAAAAACAGATTAGACAAACATCTGTCAGGAATGGCTTAGGAACAACTGATCCTGCCTTGAGGCAAAGAAAAGGCCTTGATGACCTCTCCTCATTCTTCCAGCCCTCTTTTTTTATGATTCTGTGACTTGGCTTTCCTGCTAATCTGCACAATATTTCATGCTCAAGAAATATACCAGTCTCTCAGGACTGAAGAGATGAGTGTCTTACAGCACAGGTGGGCAGCAAAGGTATTCAGCAAAAACCTGCAGAAGTTTCTTCATCACTACCAGCTTGTTGCAACATTCTCCAAAAGAAGCATCTTGATACTTTGGCATTGCTGGCACGATGTTTTGATAAAGCCAGTTGCATAGTGCTGTGCTATCAGCATCCCTTTATGAAGACAAGATTATGGCCCAAACTGTTCCAGTTCTTTCCAGCTTTATGAGACCATATCCTCCTGAACAGGAACAGTTACGGATGTACCCAAATGCTCCTCACTGAAAAGTAATTTGAGCTTAAAGACACCACACTCTGTTTTCAGTCACTGTTAGCTCAAGTCACCTTTGTGATTTGAACCTGGATGAAGGCAGGCCATGGTGTTGATATGAATTATAAGGCATCTCTTCCACCATCATTGCTTTGCATAGGAACAGTCTTAGAAGAGAAGCTGGTAACCTGAATGAGGGTTGAGGCCATGGTATGCAGGGAGCTATACCCTGAAAAAAAGGAGAATCTTTAGCACTGATAGTCATGACAGGCAGAGGAAGGGAGAAAGTGTTATAAGCCTTATTTTACA
Source organism: Haliaeetus leucocephalus (assembly GCF_000737465.1). NCBI lineage: Eukaryota > Metazoa > Chordata > Aves > Accipitriformes > Accipitridae > Haliaeetus > Haliaeetus leucocephalus. The sequence goes on along the minus strand of NW_010972972.1, from coordinate 5,152,102 downwards.
AATGGGGCTCTTATGCACAACAAGTTTTCTTGTTACCCTGCCTTCTTTTAGAGTTGTAGTGGATCTCAGGAAGAGCTTGAGCAGGGACTAAGGGTAACATTAATGACATCTAAATTTCAATATGTAGAGGATAGTTTGCAGTCTGAACTACTCACAATAAACTCCCTTCATTGTCCATGGAGACAAAGAGGCGATTCCATCTGGCTGTTTTCATGCACTTATATTAGCAAACTGATGGTAAACTATTTTAGTCATCTACTTGAAAATGACATAGATAGTCTTGAAGTACCTATTTGTGACCGTGGACCTCCACGGCTCAGCTATGAATGTAGAGAGACTGTATATACTATTAATGCATAGATTATTTTTCCCCTTGTTTCGATTTCCCCAGACTGAAGAATCCCTGAAAATGCTTATGTTGCTTATGGAGGGGTGCCTGGTGTCCAAAATCTGAAGGGAAAAGAAGAATGAAGAAGAAATGTGGAAAAAAGGTAGTTATCAGTCATTTTATAGGCAGTGGGTCCCACAGATGGGCGATTCATGGTTCTCCTGAAGGTCATGTACACAATCAAGTAGAGGTGGTTCCCAGCTATCCCAAGCCCACTGATGAAGCAAAAAACTGTCCGTCCTTCCTTCCTTCCTTCCTTCCTAAACTTTCCAAGCTAGGAATCAGTGGAAAGCCAGTGTGTTTTCAGGACCAGGACTGGTACCAAAGGACACTGTGAGCAGGAGGTCTCTAATTCCAGACCACCCCACACCAGAGCTGTGCTCCAGCAAGTTTGTTGTGTCTCTGCCCGTGATCAGTACCAGATGCCATGAAAATAGCTACAAGAAGTTCTGAAGTAGGCAATGATGAAAAAAAGAGACATCTGAGGAAAGTTACTGAACCACCCTGCTACGGCTTGCATTAAAAAAAAAGAGACTGAGACAAGGAGAAACAGAGCCAGCATTTGTAGGATCTTCGAGTGCCCCACCTGAGACGTGGCAATGGGATGGAGTTAATAATGTGGAGTTTAAAACATCTTCAAGTTACCTCAGGATAGACACCCCAAAGCTCTGAGGTACCCCAAATTGCTCCACATTCTTACAAATTGTGGCCAGTGCTTTTTAATCCCCAAGGTCTAATTTTCTTTCTGCTTTCTCACACATAATTCAACAAGTGGAGAAGAGATAGGCAGGGCCGTCAGAGCATAAGCAGACCTCCAGTCGGTGAAAGAAACCAAATTTTTGGTGTATTTAGTTTCTGTCCGCTAGGTGATTTTTTTTTTTCCTTTTTCTTTTTTTTTTTTAATTGGGTTGGACCAATATGAAAGAAAACATTAGCAAACCCCTCACTGATATATGTCTCGGTGAGTTTGAAATGGCAGCTCCCATTTCCTATGTTTACTGTTGCTTTTGATGTTACCTAATGAACGTAGATCCTCTAAAAGATTCTCTTTAGGGGCTTTAAATCTGGAAACCATTTGACAATTAAGCCAGAAGACACAACGGGGTGTGTTTTATGGGCCCCATTAATACATGCCTAGGGGGGTGGTGCTGCAGTGTGGCCTCTGCCTTCACCCACCCATGCTGTGTATTAACGGTCTGATAAAATTCACTCCTGAGTGCTTTATTGCTATGATATCATTTAAAAAAAAGGGGGGAAGGGGACAACGGTTTATTGTTCCAAGGGAAAGCCCAGCCAAGATTAGAAGACAAAAACAAATTAGGACAAATAAGCTTCCCTCTGATCACTCCCCTAACACGCATAGGAAATATCGAGCCTGCCACTTTGGGCTGGCCACCATGCTTGGCAGCATGAGCTACCTGCAAGGCAGCAGCAAGGCTGTCTGCAGTTGCACTGCAGGCAAAATTTGTCCAAAAGTCATCAGCATCGAGGATATGCTCAATGTCCCTGAGTGTTTTGCCTTGTGTCTTCTCTGCGTGCCACTTGTCTGACATGGACCATGGCAGGAAAGTGTTTTCGAGGGCTTTGAATTGGTGGGTTTAGGACTAATCTGCTGCAAAGCGTTGAGTAGTCTCAGTTTCTGCTTCAGCAGGTGCTGAGGGCATGGGCATCACGCAGACCTGAGGTCTTTGTTAAGCTGCTTGGTGCCACGGACCAAAGGCCAACACCAGCTGAAAGACACATCTGCCAGCAGCAGCCTGCATGGGAAGATCATGCGATGTTTCTGAGAGCTGTCCTACTGATGACAACAAGGTGGGTGAGGTGAGCATCTCCAGCACTTGTTAAGTTACTATACTACCCTTTTTTTGAGAGAGCCCAGCTCTCCAGGTGAAATCCATGTCGCGGTCCCGAATACACTGTGGACTCAGCTCATGATATGGGTAGTGAAGTGTCCCTGCAGCAAAAAATAACAACAAGATCAGGCTGAGGCTGCTAAATTTGGAGATGTGAGGACTTGACTCTCCAGGGCCCTTCTGGTGGCATTGCTCTCAAACCCTGTGTTCCTCCAGAATATTATTTTGATTAAAAAAACACAGTGGGAAGGGGGACAGGAGCTTTTCCAATCCAGTCCACTCTGCTTTATGGCTCCTAAGGTACATGGCTGCGTACTGTTACTCATCTCAGAGTTGAGGACATGAATGAGCTTTCTGTTTGGAAAGCTTTCAGAGACGTGCTGAAGCCGGTTCTTATACAGCCAGCAAAGGGAACCATCAGGGCAAAACATGCCTGAAAGGAGAAATTGAAAACAGCCTTGGAAGAAAATGTGTATACATGTGGCATGACATTTATTTATTATCCTGTGCTGCAGAGCTCTTGCCCAAGCAGAGTTGAAAGCTTAGTGAAAACGGTGGATTTTTCTAAGCTCTACCAGGATTTAGACCCTCCAGTGAATGTATAAACAAGGAACATTTTCAAAGTCTTCTCCTACTAATGGTTATTCATAACTATTTTAGGGACCTGCTGTTCCATCTGACTGACAGCACTGAAAAGAAAAAAGATCCCAAATGTGGTCTTTCTGCTCCATGATTTGCCTAACAGCTGGACATAATGCAAAGCCCATTTTCTGCTCCTGCCACAGCTGGTTTGACATCTGTGTAATGGAGGAGAAGCAATGGGGATTGATTGGGCTTGGGAGATTAAAGGGAATTGCTTTTGCTTCCCATGGCTCTGAGAAAGAGGGTGATGGACCAGGTCTTGCTATAGGAGACAAACCCATTTCACTGTTCCCATCGGCACAAACGAAATCCTTGGTAGCATAATAGGAAAAATGTGCTGATGCCAGACGAGAGAGGAACAGATGTAGGGAGGCACTGAATGCCAGGACCTGGCATCCCCACCCTTGGCTGTGAATGTCTCTGGAAAAAGTCTCTTAATTTTCCTACACCTCTATCTCCAGCCATCACCTGTGGATGATCATTCCTCATTACCCTCAGAGGAAGGCTGCAATTCCCAGGTAGGTGGTAATGGCTAACCAGCAGTCTGGCATGAGGGAGAGCTGATCTTGTCTTGGTATAGTGGGATGAACTGGGCAAAACTTGATGTTTCCTCCATCCCTATCTTTTGTGACACCATGAAAATATCTGGAGGTGGAAGATCTTCAAGATTTGGCCTTTCAGGGCAGCGTTAAGACACTTTGAAAGATTGCCATGGGTTTTCCTTTCACTCTGTGGGCACTTCAGCTTCCCAGGCTGGAAGTCCAGCATGTTTTGAGTTGTTCAGGAGTTATTCAGAGCCAAGAGCTGAATTTTGTAAGCATGAGTCTGGTTTTGAGAATGGGCTCAAAATGGCCCTCCAAAAATGCTGCATGATGTACCATGAAGTCTAACCATGGTGCTAGAACCTAGCTGCTCACCTCTCTATAATCAGAGCCTCAACACACTGGTTTTAGCAATCTTTTTGTGAAAACCTTGTAACAGTACAATTCCCTACATGTTTTTGCTTTCCCCAGCCAAACCCAGCGCTGGGACCATGAAGGGAGGATCTGCATCACATCCAGTATTACCAGACAGTGGTAAGCCCTTGAGCGATGACTGTTTTGTGCCCTGATGTTCAGCCATCTCTGCTCCACTACATTCTTCTGTGGTTGATGCCTTTGAGTTTATTCCTGCAGCACATGTGACATAGGATGTTCTCTGTGATATAGGAGAACCCTGCCCTTTCCTACGCTTGACTTCTTACTTCCAGCAAGAAACGCATATAACCACCTTGCTAGCCTTATATTTGCAGCTGAGGAACTTCTGCTGTCACCAAAGGTTTGCCTTTGACTGGCAAGTGAGAAGAACCATCCTCATGTGATGTTCCCCAAATGCCTACAAACAAACCTGGGTCCAGTCCCCTCAAAGTCCCCAAAGCCCTCTCTCTTCCATGTCCTTTTTCCCTTTCTTTCTCAGTTGTTGTCCCACCCACTGCTCCAAATGTTATCACCACAGAGAAGGACAAAGTTGCTCTTTCTAGTGATCTTAAAACATCTTTGGATCCAAAATTTATGTGCTGGCACTCATTGCCAGCTCTCGGTATGAGCACTACGGCATGCCAAGCACATCTCAGGGTGACAGCTCTGGAAAAACGAGGCAAGCATTTCTCAGCCTCTCGCCTGCCTTTTTTTTTGTCAAAAGCAATCCTTGGGCATCTTGCATTTACTTATTTATTTATTTTTAACAGGGGAGAAAAAAATTCCAAACCCTGCACAAGGGAGGGAGAACATTTGAAATGAATTTCACAGAGGTTTCCTTCTTTGCCCTTGACTCCGCCCCAGGAGAATGCTTGGCTGAGATGATGTGAATGCAAGATTTTATTAAAAGTAAACCAGCATTATAGGAAAGGAAGCCACGAGTTGTTGTTAATGCCAACCAAACAAACCTGAGCATTAGGCAATATAAATATAATCTACATGATGATTCACATATGTTTTCTGTCTATCTGCTATAAACTGCAACACCCCACTCAGAGTATAAAACAAAGCACCTTTTTCTGTTTATATGCAGCAAATGTTTGGGTTTCTTTCTTTTTTTTTTTTTTTTTAATTATTATTGCCAAATCAGATGTGCTCATGTGGCTTTCAGCGGATATTTCCATGACCCAATCAAACCTGCTAGGTTGTCAGGCCTAATCCATCAGCCCCATGAATTGTGCCTGAGGTTTCAGATTTGCACAACCTTTTCTCTGGCTTTCTGTAAGAAAGGTATGAATATGAAATAATACAGCCCTGGCTTAAGAAGGAATGTCCTGTGGCCTATGACTTTGTGCTGAAATACCTCCAATCTGATGTTCAAACTTCTGGCATTTGTGCCTCGGAGATATGCGTGCTCCATGCCGTGCTCCTCATCAAATGGACTTTCAGATGGGACTGTCCAGAAGTGGAAAAGATGCATTCAGCTGGATCCAGCTGTCTGACCACAGTTGTTTCAAGTGACTCAGGAGCATGTGCCTGCCCAGCCAGTGACTGTGGAGGTGATGGAGTCAGATGCTATTGTAAAGCCTTGCCTGAGTCAAGCTCTGGATGGCCAAAAGCCTTCGTTCGTGAGATCCAGCCATAGCTTTGTGTGCTGCAAAGTAGAAGTGGCTTGAGTCACAGCAGTCTGAAACGAAGCTTTTCACTTCATAATTCATTCCTCAGACAGGCGGTTACCATATCTCAGCTGAGGCTGTGCTAATTAATATTTTAAAGATGCTTTGCCATCATTTGAAGCCATTGTCTGGCCATCAGGTCTGTTGCCAAAACCTGTGAACTTTCTAAACATCCCTTACTCTGCTGGGGCCAGATTTTCTGACATCAGTCTTAGTACATCAAATCTCCAAGGAAATTTGGAACTCTGTAAGAACTTGGAACTATTTCTCATCAGCTGCAGTACAGCAAAGGCAACCCAGCATGATGCTCTGGGGGTTTGTACTCTTGGAGATGCCAGTTTTACCCCTTCCGAGTTAGGAGGCAAAATCAGTGTGTGGACCAAGCTTGATCATTAAAACATGGTATGGGATGTAATAAATGTTGGTGTGCCCTAAGGGAAAAACGCCATTTCATTGTGGGGATCCATCTCAACTAACTTTAGCAACGGGTTTAGTCTCAAATAACTGAAAATGTTTTCAGTGTAGATATTCATCTCTCAGTTGGGCATTCAGGCTTTTATGACAGTAAATGAAGATCTAGTCAGTACTGAGAATAAAGAGCAGTAATAAATTAAGTAAATAATAAATAATATGTATAAAAAACCCTATATGCTTGGCTGGGTTGCCCCTAAAACTCCATTGGCTGTATAGACCAGATTTTGCACCATTGACTTGAGTGGAAACCTAGCTTTCTGTCTCAGAGGAAGGCATGCACTTTGTAAACATAAAATACATTATATAAATCCCACCCTATATGTTTACGTTGCAAGTAATTATTTGGACTCTTTGCAGTCAATGGAGGGAAGCAGGCACTTGGAGGATATGATTCATCTTATCTGAAGTAGATATTTAAAAGAGATTAAATGATCTCTGTGCTACATGTGGCCATTTCTCATTCTCTCTAAAATGAGAGCTCAGGGCATACAGCTGGGATGGAGACATCTACACTGCAGACATCCAAACACGGGCGAGATGAATCCCACCCAATTTTCCACCTCAAGGTTGGGTTGCTTTTTCACTAAAATTTGCTCTGTACTTGCATTCCTTCCTGAAAACTGCTGTGTTACAGACATGGCTTGGCTACTGCCCTCTTCCCCAGCCAAATTACAAAAGAAAATCAGCAACCACAGCCTGAGTTTTGAAGCACTTCAGGATATATAATGCAGTATGAATTTAAATTATTGGATGACATGTCCAGGAGCCACCTTCGTTGGACTTGACAGATCTTTCTGTCTTTCAACATCTACATATCTTGGATTGTGTCTCCTCAACCTCATGATCCAAAAGAATTTTCCAGCTTCTTTTACTCATTCTTTGGCACTGGGGGAGACTCATAAAGTGATGTTAAAAAAGGCATTCCTGTGCGAGCATCTGTGTGGGTGTGTGTGAGTGTTTGTATGAGAAATATTTAATAAGCCATTGAAAGACATGGTAAATGAAGACTCTTTGCATGCCAGATTTGATTTCTTTTGAGATGTTTGGGCTTGGCAATAATAATTACAGAAATTTTTGCTTTCAGCTTATAGAGGGGGTGTGAACAGGAAGGAAGGAAATGGAACTTTTATAATTATACTAATAAGAAAATGAGCTAGTTTTAGATGACATTATGTTAAGAGCTACTGCCAGTTTTTGTCAATAATGACCCATAGTCATACCTTTTCTTTTTTTTTTCTTTCCAGGTTTAGGCACCAAAGCTGAGTTTCTCAAATAGTATGGAGATTAAAGTCCTACAAGGGGATGTATGGGAGAGGTGAGCTTTCTATGCTGAGCGTGATAAAGATGCAGGAGGGAGAGGAGGTATTTAAGTTTCAGGTCTCTGTTGGCACAAATATAAATGGATGTAAATTGGGCCATGGCTACTTTTGAAGTGGAAAAATTAGCAGATGGCTTTGAAGCATCAGCGGAATGAAGTTCTGGAAAAGCCTTTTAGTAGCATTAAAGGTGTAAATGGGAACATATGGCAGAGTACCTGTGACAGCAACAATTTGATCAGATGACTCAAAAGGTCCCTCAGTCTCCGTAGTCTTCTTTCATGCATTGAGTTATAGCATAATGATTTTCCTTTCCTCCTGGCTCCTCTGTTAGCAATTTCAAAGGGACCCTGTGAGACATAATGCTAGGACCTCGATTTTTTCCCTGTGCTGGGATCTGAAGTTGTAGACCCTTACCGTTTCCTCAGCTTTGGAATGGGGAAATGGCTGTTCTGGTCGTGCAGTGCAACTACTGTCACACTAAGCTCATGAGCACCACGGCCCTTGAGCTCATCACTGAGGCCTCTGCACACACAAGGGTTGCTCTTGCATGAGGGCCATCTGTACAGAGGATACATCTGGTCTTGATGGTGGCCTAGAGATGGTCTTCGGAAGACAAGATAGTTCCCACTCTCTCAAGTTCAGCTAGACTGCCGAAAAAAGCAGCATATATTCATGCACTCTTGTATGGGAGGAGTCAAGGCTATGTGCTAGCCCCAAAGGCAATTTGTGAAACTATAGAGAAATAAAACTGAAAGGCATCTCGAAGCATTACTTGGCTTGTCTTTCTGGACCAAGAAAGGATCAGCTGTAAGTGTGACATTCCCAGCAGAGACTTACCTTAAATGTCTAATTAAAGAGATGGTACTTAACAACCTGCAGTGCTGGAGACTACAGAGACCTCAGACAGCTGGGTCCAAAGTCCTGCTCTCTGCTAGCCAGTTTTTCTTAGTGTCTAACCTGAACCATCCTTGCTGCAAAGGAACTTCATGATTTCTTGCCGTATATACTCAGTATCTTGACTATGCAATGCTAAAGCAAAGATACTGTTCTCTCTGCTATAAAAAAAGCCTTTATTCATTTATTTGGGCTGGAGCAGGACATAACAGAGATCCTGGGCCAAGCTTTCATCTTGAGAAGTCATTGTAAGCAACCATTAATATCCAGGGAACAGATTACAGCTGTGTGGAAGGCAGAGCAGAGCAAAGAAGAGGGTCAGTGTTGGGCACTGGGGATCAGACTGTGATGGCCTTAATGCTATAGACGGGCTCAGCCTCTTGCCCTCTGCAGATGCCACAGCTAGTGTTGTTGATAAACTCAGCAGCCCACAATGTTTTTTTTTTCCTGGAATTGCTTCCCTTTATGCCTCAGTTAGGAGGAGGATGGGCACTCATTTTTGAAAGCCCATTTGCTCAGTGGTCATTCTAGAGGTCCTGAGATTTGTAAGTCATGCCAAGGATGGCTGGCTAAAGAAAGAGACACCCCATCTTTCCTAGTTAGAGGTATTTGTGAATGTTGAACATCACCCAGCCAGGGCTTAAATAAATTTTGAAGCATTTTTAACAAAAACTGTGTCCATGCTCAGATTTATCATTTGAATGTGTCAAAAAACATCATGGAGGGGAAAAGGGGGTTGCTAATGCTTTGGGGCTTGTGCAAAATTTATGACCCACCTTCTTCAGGAATGTGATGGAGACTGGGTGGCAGACATGGCATTCCCTTCTGCTGGGCCAGGACTTTTTTTATTCACTTGTTTTTGAGGTAGAAGGAGAAAACCTGCCTCACCTTTGGAGAGGGATCAGCATTCAATAGCAACCAATAGCAACCTACTGGCCAGACTTTGCTCTGCGGTGATCCTCAGGGTCTAGTGAAAGCATGGACAGGGTGAATGCAAATGCTGAATCCCAGCCCTTGGCCACAGTGAACAAGGCACAACAGCAGGAATGTGCTGGGGCTTCGTACGCGGCTCTCGAGCTAGCCTCCAGCTTCTCTCCCCCTCCTACTCTGAGTTCCTTCCCCATCACCTGTAGGAAGCAGGGTCCTTTTCACACTCCCATTCTTCCTGCCCCTTCTTGCTCTGCTTGCTTTCGAGCTTGGGAGAGTGCCTCTCCTTGCTCCGATGACATGGAGGAGTGTGTCCTTAATCAAGCCCAAACCTGCCTGCTCAGATGAAAGCATAGCACGATGAGCATGACAAATCCTTCTTCTCAGCTGGTGCAAATCCGTACTTCTCCTGGTTTCCCAGAAAATGCCCAGAGATGCTACATGAAAGATAAGCCAAAAGTCGACACTGGAAGCTCGCAGCAGAATTTTTGGATGGAGTGCAAAAAATCTGGTTCACATCAGCCCTCTAGCTTATTCATTCCCCTATCAACAACCAGATGTTCAATGCACAGTGCAAAGGCTGGTGAGTGACTCTGTCTTCCTGGCTTGCAGGAGCTGCCGTTTGTTTGTCCTGTGGTAGTGAGTGAAGTGGTGTAGGTCAATGGGGAGGCAACCAGCGTAATGGTGTTTTCAGGGACCCTTTGCAAAAGCTGTCTTGGCAGGTATCTTGTGTGCTGGACCTGCCGTGCATCCCTGAAGAGTTCAGCTGCAGTCCAGAAGGGCCACGTCCATGTGGGAGAAGGGGCTTTTAAAGCTCCAGGGCAGTCTAGTTAATCAGTGGATTTGCAAGGAGATTGAAGAGAGCCTGGCCATGACTTTCAAGCCAATACGAAGTTTCAGGAGACTGGCTCAGCAAGTTGGGACACAGCACCAAGATACCTGAGAAAGAAGGTAAGAAAGGTAAGAAAGTTCAGCTGTATGGACATGAAACATGTTGTGCCAATCATGCTCAGGGTTGGAAAATTGTCCCTAGCTTATTTCATGGAGCCAAACAGCTGTAGCTATTGGATTGTTCAGTGTGGAGCCATAAATCCTGCAGTATGTGGGCTGTGGAAATGGGATGCTGCTAGGAAGGATCTATCCCACAGCCAGCCTTTTGGGTTAGAGACACTCCCCAGTCAACATTTAGAAGCAGGTTCCCTCATTTTATTTTATTTTTTATTTTTGAATTTTCCCTCCTAAAAAGTCTTTTCAATGACCTATCTGACCCCTTATCTCCAATTCTCCTGTCCCCTCCTTATCCCAATTGCTGCTTTCCAAATTCAGGGCCTGTACTGCATGCTTCCCTATCTTCTTCCCTTCACCAGTGCACACCACCACTCTCCCAAATCCTTGCATATGCTGGTGGATCCAGCATGGATATTTGTGCATGCTCTTAGCTCAAGGTTCATGGGAAACCTGTTTAATTTCTGACGTGGCTTTTTCTCTCCCTGGCTTAACAAGCACATTCCCTTGCAGAGGGAAGAATGTCCCTGGGGACTGTGGTTTTTGGAAATGTGTCTGAACTGCCCAAGTGAACATGTGGGAAGACCATAGCCCTCTAGCACTCATCTGCTTGCCTCTTGCACTCAGTATATTTGCGTTGGATACAGGCCCTTGCACCAGAAAGCCTGAACCTGCTTCCGAAGAACTGCTGGACTATATGTTGGGTAACATATAACAGAGGGGTGAATCCCACAGGAGAAGAAAAGCTTTTCCAGTCAGGTCCTGAGATGCTACTACTGATATTGCCAATGTTTTAGCCCAGACTCTAATGATACAGAGGTGTGGTTTTGTTTATTTGTTTTTGAACTGGAGATTGGAGAGTGCAGAAAGGGCTGCAGACAATGTGCTAAGTAAGTGTAAACAAGCTTTCCGCACACTATCCAGATGACTTAGTCTTGCCCCAGCATGGTCCTTGCTGTTAGTCTGACCACTGGGACTGCAGGAATGCAGAGCAGCTTGCCTGCTTCTAACAGGCTCCTGAAATAGGGACTCACCATCTAAAATACAGAGCAGAAATAATGTTCCTAGGGATGGAGAAGGTAAACCTGTATCTCAGTGACCTTTTGGAGAGCGCCGAATGATGGCTTATGTCATGATACCCATTTACTGCATCCCCAGCCGTCTAGCCAGAACCGTACAACCTCAGCACAGTGTCTTGGTCCAGGCCCAGGGCTTTGAAATCTTCAGCCTCAGCCTTATGGGCTTGTCAGCAGCTGTATACTGTGGCAATGATGTATTCACTTGGCACTGGTCTTCTTGTTCCACGGCTGGGGTAGCCAAATATGAAGGCAGTTTTCTCAAGGTGGAGTGGAAGCATCAAGGCTTTCTGTGTTGTCCAAACCCCCGTAAATGATAATCACAGGTTCTCACTTGGGTTTCCATGTGGTGAACATGAAATAAAAAGGAGGGTGACACAGGAAATGAGAGACACAAAGCTTGTTTCCAGATAGGCTGTGTTCACACACCATGAGAAATAGTTTATGTTAGTGGGAAGTCTGAACACATTGAGCCTTCTCTTTGTCATGCAAAGTAGCCTTGAATACCCAAAATACCCAAACATCACTGCGTCAGTCCTGTCCTCAGGTGGTCTGGAAATGCTTTCAGCTACCAGGGGCTCTTGCAGCTTTCACAGCCCAGAGGTCTGGAGCAATCCAGCCATGCAAATTGCCCCATAGCCAGAGACTGTTGCTTTCACAGCCTCAGGGCCTGTTGGCTTCTCAAAGTTGAAGGGACGAGGAGAGCAGCTTGGGAAGTCTCATGGTAGCAGATTGTCTAGAAAACCCAAATTCAGAAGCTAGAAGATTCTCATTTCGTTGTAGGAAATCAGAGAGTCCAGGAGGGCTTGCCCAAGAGAGATATTCCTGTCATGGGCTTTTCAACCTCCCTTCCATGCATCTGCAAACCCAAGACTTATCTCACCTAGCCTCGGTATGAAGGCCACCAGCATTTCCAAAGTCCCATTTACACAATTCTTGAAGCCTGGAGGAAGTAGAAACCTGACATGTAGGACAGCGAAGAGCTAACTTTAGCTCTGGTGCCCTTGGCCCCACAGAATTCATGCTGTGGATCAGCTCCAGAGCTGGAAATGAAGCTGCTTGTCTTCAGGCAGCCCATATGAGTGTATTACCTCAAAGCAAAATGATGACATTGAGCAGTACATATGGCAGGACTGCCCAGGAGCAGTAGAGCTGAAAACTCTACCTCTCAAGCAATGTTGGCAGGAAAGCAAAAAAACCCCAAACCCTACAAAATCATCAAAGCACAGAGGAGTGATTAGAAGAAAGAAACTGTAGTGCCGAAAAAGACAGATGAAGCACATGTTGCACTAAGAAGCTGCACCACTAAACATACCATCCCTGCTGATTCCTGTGCTGGGGCACATGGCGCATGTGCTAATCATCATCGTCTCTTTTCTCTCTCTGGTCCCCCAGTTATAAACTGGGAACTCTTGTGAAAAAAAGTCCGTCTGCTGGATCAAGCTAAGGGGTAGGTCTGAAAAGCAAGATGTTGCAAGGCTGAAATGAGGAAGAAACAGCGCTGGAAAACAAGAAGGGCCATCATGCTGTGCAGCTTGGAAATCAGCACGTTTATTAATGTTCTTGCTTCCATCAGTCTTGTAAGGCAAGGATTTTATGTGTTTGTCATCAGAGCTTGACTGCAGTTAAACCGAGTGCAGCTGAGGCTGAATAGCTCTGAGAAAAGCAAGCCGGATGATCAAAGGACACATATACATCTGTGTGTGTGCTATGTCTGTTACTCCTATAGTCATATATAAATATTTGTGTAGGTGGGAGAAGTTGCGTGTGTGTCTATGCAGTACCTACTACAGTGGCTTCCTAATTCTTCCTTGTACCCTTAATCACTGCTGCAATGCAACTATTCATGATTTAGGAGGCAGTCTCCCATGGAAATCGTGGTCTGGGTCTCCTGTCTGTGCATGTTGTGATTTAACCCCACACCCTCCACAACCTGCAATAGGAAGTGGAGATTCAATTACCTGGTGGTTCACATGTCCCAGCTGAGAAGATCATAGAATCATTTAGGTTGGAAAAGACCCTTAAGATCAAGTCCAACTGTAAACCTACCACTGCCAAGTCCACCACTAAACCACATCCCTACGTGCTACATCTACATGTCTTTTAAATACATCCAGGGATGGTGACACAACCATTTCCCTGGGCAAGTCTCACTTGTGGCATTTGGTACCAAAGGACAGAAGTAAGCAGCTCCAGAAGGCAAATGTCTTGACGGTGTAGCCTAGACACCATCTAAGAGTGAAATGGTCACCCATGTGTGTGTTCCCTTCTCTCCAGTACAGATGTGTACAGACATGCACACCTAAATACAGGGCGGCAAAACCCCATCTTTAATTTCTATCCCAAACTTGCTCAGGTCTACGTAATAGCTGCTTCATTTTGTGCCAGCTTTTCCTTTAGCTTGAATCTTTTTTCTCCCTTGTTGATGTCTCTTTCCTGAAGTAAACTCTGCCAGCAACACTCAGTCATGACAGTTCAGCTGCTGGAACATCAATGGCAAAGTTTCAGCCTGTGCCAACTGGGATGCTTTCAAGTAATGCTCAGGATGTTCCCGAAGTCAGCATGGATCATGGACTGCCCAGCCAGCAGAATGGATATAACCACCCTGGGCATTATTTATTCCTTCCTGGTGGACATCAGTGTCAGAGAACCACCTTGGGAACGTTTAATTTACTAGTACAGATGTAGTTTATGAATCTACTTGTTTTCATTAGCTGAACAAGCCAAGCTGTTTAGCTGCTGTTCATGATATGCACTCTCTGGTCCCTTTGCACGTCTTCAGCTTTGAACTCCTCTTGCCTGAATTTGGGTGACCAGAACTTTACAGCAGTTTAGGTGATGTCTCAGCTGCTCTCTGTGCAATGGTATGAACACTTCTCTATCTCTACTGGAAACATCTTGCCTGAGATTCATTGCGATTGCAGTTGTTCTTTTTAAGCTCACTGTGCTCAGATAGACTAATTCAGGTCCTTTTACCTCTACTGTTACCTTGAACCAAGGAGCTTCCACCTTGGTCTCTGAGTGTGGTCTCTTACTCTTTGTTACTGTTAAAATTCACCCATTACTCTCACCCAGCCTTCCTTCAAGGTCACCCAGCTCTTCCCATATCATATTCTGATCCTTCTCTGCAATAGCAATACAGTCGCTCAAGTTTGTGTCATCAGCAGATCTCATGACCAGGCACCTACTTTTTTCTGCCAAGTTCATTAAGGAAAATATTTAATAAGATTGGTCCCAGGACTGATTATTAAGGAACACGATGGAGTTTCTCTGGATTTAGTCAGAAGTAACAGACAGCAAATGTTGGCCCCAGATGGTATTTTGTTCAAAACAAAATAATGACTTCCATCTGTCTCATCACTTTCCAAACTGAGGTCTGTGGAGCACTTGCTGGTGGTCTGTGCAGTGCTGGCTCTTTGCAAGGTGCTGGCTCCTCCTTGTTATTTCCAGCTGCTAAATTCTACTAAATTAAGCTAAAGCTTACAGTAAATGTTTTCCTAATATTATTTTCATGTGTAAGTAACTGTGGGAGTTGCTGGTGGGACCATATGCGATTGGAAGGGGAGCTCACCTGTGAGATAATTCCTGAATTAGTATATAGCCCAAGTGAACTGAGACCTAGGGAACTTCTTCTCTGTTTATCAGTGAAGAGTATATTATCTATATACAGATACACAGTAGCATCAAATAGTCCAAACCAGGGATATGACTACAAATAGGCTGAGCTTTGCACAGACTTCTGCTAAAGGCAGTCCCCATCTCAGAAAGATGACAAGCTGGTTTAGCCAAGGGAAGAAAAGCAGAGGACAGGTGAACAGAGGAGGAAGACACATCCATCCAGGCACAGTTACTTTGTCACAATGAGATTTCTTGTCTCCTCTGCAGCTGACACATAGCTATCATGCCATGCAGCTGCAGGTTGTCCAAATGTCCCTGTCATGCCATAGTAACAAACATCAGAGATTTCACATTGCTCATAGCATCTTTGCACATCCTGAGGGCTCAGTTTGCAAACACCCAGGAGTTCACTCACAAGAGCTGATCCAGACACCTGCTGCTGTGAGGATGGTAACTGACTTGCCTGGAGAAGATGTAAACTCTTGGTCAGAACTCATAATACCAGGTTTGAAAAACATCTGACGTAATTTAAGACATGGAGCTGAGTTTAGGGCAAAGAACTGAGCTGATGAAGTCCTCTGTCCCTTTTGGTTCTTTGATTTTATGGTTGTGGGCTAGGCACTGAGTTGATACAGAATCTGTCATAGTGCTTACATGGTAAAAAAAGGGGTCTTCTTCATGGTTAGGGTGACAAACATTGACTTCAATGGATGAACCATCCCAACAGTGCAGTAAAAAGGGATTGCCCCATTCGTGTAGATCTGGTCCTAAATCTACATGTGCAACTGCTTTTCTTGAGCCAAATTCTCTGCTGGTTGTTCCAGTGGAGTCTGTGCACTTTCAGCACCAGGACAGCCAGCTTCTTGTTGCAAGCAATATTGATTTCTTCTGTAGCGTCAGTGAATATTCAGCTAATGGTTATGGACTTAAACTCAGCTTATTGCCATTACATCCAGTGTGAAAAGAAAACACCACAGTGACAAGAGAAATATGCTGTTCTCATTACTACTAACCCACCTCGCAACTCCAATGGCAGCATCCAAAAGCCTAGAGGAAAGAAAATGTATCTTTTATTACATGTCTTAATGGTTTACAAGCCAATGGTGAAGGAACAAAGAAATTTAAAAAACAAACATTAAGGATTTACAGTACAGGTTTCCCTTTCCTCTGCTTTACTTGTGTCTTGAACTGAGGTCTGACAGCAGTGTGCAATTGTTTTTTAACATCTGAAGCAAGAGTTGGTTGCTATTAACTTCAGATTGAGATATTTCTCAATTGTTGTGCTACTTGGGTATGTAAGTTCTTGATTTTTGCATGCCACTTTGTTTAGAAACATGAACTCAGATCAAGGCTCTGTGGTGCTAAGCCCTGAACTTAGGTAAGAAGGGAGTCCTTGTCCTGAAGAACATGTAGTTGCCCGGGCAGAGTTCCGTCCACTTTGCAAAGAAGGAACTAAGAAACAGAAAGATTAATTGACTTCTCCATGGGTCACACAAGAAGTCTGATGCAGAAGCCAGATTGGCTTTTTAATTACAGGACTGTGCTAGCATCATTTCAAGTTTTTTTCTCATATTCCTGGCTTCTCCAGAGAACTTTCTATCCACATGGAGTTTACTTGTCAGTGGTTGTTTGGACACCCTCATAGCTGTCCTTATACTACTGGGAGAGGAGGTCAAGTTCTAGACAATTTCTGTCTTAATGAGTTACTTTCATCTTACTGACACAGCTGCTGAATGAAATCATTGACTAACCAATGGACTAAAATCCCACTGATCTTCTCCAGAGCTGTGTATACCACCACCAGCAGAGGCAAACACTCTAGACTCCTGGAAACAGGATTAAAAAATTGTTCCCAAGAAGAAAGACCAAACAAGATCCTCTGGGCAGTTCTCTCTAACTAGATCCCCTCAAGTTTATGTTTTGTTCCTTGACAGAAAAATCTTCTGTGTGGAAAGAGCCTTAAATTGTCCAGTAGTTTTCACATGGATAAACTAGAGCTGCACACTCCTGGGCCTCTGTACTTAAGAGGGGATGACTAAGATGACTAAATACAGGTTCCTACCCTTGAGCTGGTTTCTTTATAGACAGCCAAGACAAGCAAGCAATTATTCAATGAAGCATCGAAGAAGCATCTTCTCCTGAAGCAAAAGCCTGAAACAGGCCAGATGATTCATGGGCTAAAAGTGCTGACTGCTCTCTATAGCAGCTCATACCAGAGTAGTCTTAAGAACTGATCCAATGACCAGCCCTGAGAGTGTTCTCTTCTCTCCACTGTCATTAGCAACAGCTCTGAGTGACCATTTCCACAGTAAGTAGCTGAAGTCGGTTGGGACGAACCCAACTCTCCAAGTCCATGAGTGTTAGAACAGGGATTGTGTTTTGTAATCACCATGGAGAAAGGTGGCCAGAAGAGCGACAAAATAAGCTGTTCTTTCAGTCTGCAGTACATGACAGTTTTCTTGACTGTATGACAGGGTATCCACTACATGTTACCAACTAGGCTGCTGTCACATCGTCTCCAAATCCTGCTGGTCTCCTAACCAAGTTCTTCCCCTCCTCCAGATCAGCCTCGGTGGAACCCTGTGAAAACAATCAGGAAAGTACAAAAATGCAGTGGCACAGCTATGTTCAATTGCAACAGCTGTGGCCTTCCTCTTAGTATCATCTCTCTTTGCAAATCCTCTAGAAGCTTTTTCATAAACTGAAGTTGTAACGATTGTACTGGGGGACACTCATGATCTCTGACAAGGGGGAATACCCAGAAGAATGGTATGAAAAAAAGAAAGGGCAGGAAGACTGAGGAGTCAAAAGTAATGGGAAGAGAGAGGGAATAGCCAACTAATCTTCTCTATCCAGAAGGTTTTTTTTACTCTGGAGTCCTAGAACTGGCTGATCAAACTGCAGCCAGTGGATCTGAATTGAAAGATCTGTCCCACAGTCTCACTGGCAGCAAAGGACTTTCTGCTACAGGAAAACAAGTTCTGCTGTTATCTGAGCTGCCATGGAGTGATTTCAGCAGGATCACTTGAACGCAGACTGGTTCTGGGATATGTCTTTAGCTGACCTTGTCCTCAGTCACCATCCTTGAGACTACCATCTTTCTGGATACTCGGCATCACTCCAGGAAATATTCCGTGGTTAACCTTGAGTGAGCAATACCTGACTGCAGTTAGCAAATGAAAACACGATCCTGGAGGACCTCTTTTGTCTCTGTGCGGTGTCAGTGCTGGTGCACAGGAGGTTTTTTTCAATGGGGGGTCTTTTTGGTTCAGCTGGACATCTGTTCTGAGTGTGCTGAACGCCTGCACACTCTTCAGTTGGTAAAATCTCACCTTGAGAGCCTTTCCTAGTCTTTATGATGCACAAAGTTAGGCATGCTCAATTTTGGGGGGCTGCTTAGGAATAGGCAGGTTTCGTTGGTGTCCTCGATCAGGCCTGAAACTAAAAACCTCAGGAGTCAGTGCAAATGCTTCCCTTGAGTTCAGCTTCAGGCCAGACGTCTAATGGACAAGTGTCTGGCTCAGAGGAAACACAGATGCACCAACTGGCATGTGGGTTTTTCCATGCAGATGCAAACTGGATCTGCAGAGCCTGTGGGCTCGGTAGATGTTGAGTCAACTGTGAGCCAGAAACTAGCCCAGTTAAGGCCTAGTTAAAGTGGAACCAAACTTTAAATGGTACATCCCACTGGATATACCAGCTTGGATTTTGCTATATGTTCCTAAAGCCCTGTGGCTTCTAGGTAGCTAGAAGCATCAGCTGGGTCTAAACGTGTCTCTTTGGATGAGGCTGTGTAAGCTCAGGGCCCCTGAGCAGAGGTGCTGGTGCACCCCACCAGCTCTACAGGACCTGCATCACAGTTCATGAAGGTGTGCATGTATCAGAGACCTAGATCAGGATGACATATACTCTCACATTAAACGCCCTTTCATGGTCCTTCCCTTTGCTATTTCACCACCAAGGAAGATGAGACATTTTACTGCACCAGTGAGACCTGCTGGATGAGCAGCACTGGGACAGATGTACCACTGTCCTCTGCAGCTAACCAGTGACTATCAGTCTCTCGTTTTCTGAATATCAACCAAGTTCAAAAGAGCTGGATGTCATCCACATTCCCACTCATTCTCTGGACGTGTTTGAAGCTAGACTTCCTCGCTTAATTTCCGTGAGCCAAATTGTTTGCACTGAACTGGCAAAAGATGAATCCCAGAGCTCATACTTTGTTTTGACATCTGCGTTAGCAGCATGGTGGTGTTTTGGTTTAGCACTGCGTGTCTATGGATTTCATTCTGCCTGTGTCTTCTCATTGTTCTTCTGTTTGGTTTTTGCAGGCCACTAGAGCTACGTTAAAAGACCCAGAACTTTGTGGTCCAGGTTGCCAACATTTGCACCTTGTCATTACCGAGCTGATGGTACATCACGATCAGCAAAGGACACTGAATCCCCAGCATAAGTACATGCAAAGCAGAGTATTCCCATTGCCTGTGTATGGCCTGATTTGCTTCAGAGACACGGCAGTTTTCTACAGGAGTCATCTGCAACACGACTTTTCCTTGACCCAACAGAGCTCCCACACTTGCTGCAAGTCATAGAATGGAATAGTTTGGGTTGGAAGGGACCTTTAAAGGTTATCTAGTCCAACCCCCCTGCAATGAGCAGGAACATCTGCAACTAGATCATGTTGCTCAGAGCCCCATCCAACCTGACCTTGAATGTTTCCAGGGATGGGCAAAATACCAGGGCTGAGTCACCAAAGCAGATATCAAAAGGGTCTGATGCTGTCAAGGTTTATCAAAATTACAGCAGGTTGATTAAGCTTTATCAGAGCCCTTCTGCAGCTGCTGCAAGAGAGGGAGAAAGAAAAAAAAAAATTGCAGGTAATGCTCCAAAACCAAAGCTCTGACATAAAGCTGGGTGCCTGACTTTTGCACAAACTGACTTACAGGACAAAATTAATCTCACCTAACATAGGCATCTCCATGAAAGAGGCCTCCATACAAGCTAGTCACCCCAGGCTCCCTTTATAGTCAGTGAAGAGAAACAGAGCATGGTTCTGACCTAATAGAAATGTCTACATGAGGCTGAGATGAATTGCACCTCAGAAGTGCCTGTTTTCCTCTCTTGACTCTAACGTCTGGGGAGCACGGGGTGTGCAGCTCAGATGGAGATGTCTGCAGGCACGGGGCTGGAAAGCCAAGTAAGATGGATTTCACCACGATGAATTCCCCCAGGGTGACAGTGAAGGCGCTTGCCGGCGAAGCATGCCAGATCTTAGCTCTAATATTTTAGGAGTTAAGTGCATTCTTTGCACTGAAAGGAAAAAAGACTGAGCAGAGAGGGGGCAGCACACATAAAACCAAACTGACTGTGCTCAGAGGCAAAAGGAAGGCAAATGCTGTCCTAGAGCTGGAAACGAGACAGTACTTTGTGTTAACACAGCCTGACCTTCCTGGGGACACTGGCTGGAGAAACATCACACCCCCAGCTCAGGGTATATAAAACCCGGACAGACAATGAATCGGAGGAAGGAGATGCCTTAATGAAATATTCCGGTCATGCAGTGTCTTGTGATAACTCACTAACACCGTGCATTGCCAATTGCATTTTAGACGAATAAAACTCTTCCCATTTGCAGCTCCCCTTGGACATTTTTAATCAGCTAATTTCTCCCAGGGCTACCCAGGCAGGCCAGAGTTCAGGCAGGATTCCCATTAGAAATAAGAAAGACCTGTCTGATCAGTGAGTTTATCCAGCTGTGTAGTTTGCAGTGAATAATGACCACTGGGGCTTCAGCAAATTGTGGGGGCAGTGGGGCAAGGGAGGGAAGTGGCGGCTATGAATCATCACAGGCTTGCTGGCTACGGAGACTTGTTATGGTATTTCTTATTGATGTGATTTCTTTATATATGTTTATGCAGGTATTTACATGATTATGGCATCTTTCTGCTAGATTCCCCTAATATGCTTTTTCCTTCATGTAGCAAACTCATAGGCAGAGCTGGTTTGGGGGGAGAAGACACTTTTGGGGACCAGGGCAGGTGCAACCCCTTTTTCACATAATTGCACTGTATCTGGGAGTAAATCGGATTCATTTCTCCTTTGCATTGAGTATGTGAGCTCTTCGCCAGTTGTCCCAACCAAGGCCCTCTGGAAGGGTCTCTCTCTTCCCAGCAACTCCAGACGAAGCCTCGAGCAGCTGCCTGCCTACCTCAAACAACCCAGCAGAGCAGAATGAATCCTATATGAGAAGTTTTGATTCATGTGAAAGTTGTCTCACTTTGGGGGCTGCCCTGTGAACTCGTGTTTAAAGGTCTGCATGGTGTAACCACCACCTGATCCTTTCTCTGTGCTGTCCTGCAGAACAAGGATAATAGAGTCCTTCATATCCTGGAAGGATTTAAGACCTCATTTCAATGCACATGATGAGCTGTCACAAGCTGTCACCTCCATGGGGAAAAGGTACCTCACCGCCTTCTGCACCAGAACAAGAATTCTGAGTGTTGCACCAGGTCAGGCAACCAAACTGAATTTAAATGAAAACTCGTCTTCCTGAGCTGTTTTGCAGGAAAATCAATCCCTGCAACAACACAAATGATTATGGTGGCCCCAGGGAACTGGTGGGGAGGGGATGGGGAAAAGCATCAATGGCAGGAGGAGCACGAGTCTGCTGCTCTCCAGGGCAGTGCTGGCATAATGTGTTCACTGAAGGGCTGGGGGGGTTGTGCGCTGTCTAAAGTCACTGTAGCCCTAGGAAAACCAGGTATATACAATATTGCTATTATTTTTTCATGTATATCAGTTATTCTTTCTTCCCTGTTTGCAATTTCATAGCTTATGTTTGTGGTCTCACTAAGCCAGCCTACCAGAAACTGTAGAAAACAATATGGAAATTGAATATAAATGCAAGTGAAGGCGACTGGAAACCGGCCAGCATAAAACTGGTGGTGATCAGCCTGCATTCCCCTTGTGAGCTGAAAAATGTGAAACAAGCACTGTGAAGTGACACAGGGAATATTCCTCTTTAAGCATTTATTACTTTTTCTGTGCTACGGTTGATAGTCTAGGAGGTATCTATTTTAAAAACATTTTTGTCATTTTTGAAAAGTTTCAAAACTCGGGTAAATTAAAGTCTCAAAATTGCTAATGAAAGAGCAGTCCAGGTGCAAAGAGGAGCTGGTAAAGCTGAGTACAGAAACAAACAGTCAATCGTCTCAAAACAAATGCATCTGGTATAGATGGGAACAGGATCCTAAAATCAAATAATAGGCTTATGTCACCTCTCTTGTCATGTTGTAATTAAAGAATGAGGTATTCTGCGCGAGGAGGGGGTCGTTTTGTCCCTTTTAATACTCTGTGAGCGCTCACGGCTGGTTCTCACATGTCATGTTTCTGTACTGCAGGGCACAGCTAAGGCTGCTGAGTATAAATCAGTGGTCCTGGCTGGTTGCTTGCAGTTAATCCCCTGCCATCCCTTGGCCCTTCTGGTACTTGTGTGGTCTGTTCTCATATTGTTTAAAAGAAAAATAACACTACATCAATGGGACAGACCTTCAGCTAACATCAAGGAGCCTGTCTCTGCCAACCTCGCTTTGCCCTTGTTCCAGCTAAGCTATTTATAAGGGTCAATACCAAGTTAGTTGTTATCTTTTTGAACTTTTTTTCAGTATGCTTCGAGACCAAATTAAATAATTTGGGTCCATCAATTACACTCCAAAGGATTTTTGTTTGTTTGTTTGCTTGTTTGCTACTCTTTTCGTCCAAAAGAAACACGAAAGGAACAGAAGATGATGTAAAAGGAAGAAATTGTATTGGACTTGAATGGAGCTGGAAGAGTGGCTGATATTTCAAGCAAAGATAGAAAAAAAATCATCCTTGAAGACCAAGCCCAGCTGCCAGAGAATTTATTGGATTTCCCCTTCCAAACAAAAGGATTGACTTCAATGACATTCCTCCAGCTCTAATTTGTGTCAGCAAAGTGACATGTGAAGTGCATTTGACAGAGGATATTTTGATGGGAAACCTCCCCCTCTCCCGCCCCGCAACCTCTCCTGTGTCACAGCCTAAGAAAGGAGAGACATAAAAACACACCGGGATGGATTCTCCAAGACCAGCTTAATGTGGCTCTGGAGGAAAGGTTCAGCTATGGGAGACCAAGTGTGTGGTGAGACTGCACCTTTAATGACAAAAACAAAGCAAAAAAATGAAACTTGGACAGGCAGGAGGAATTCTCCAGGGAGCTCTTCAGTTTTCATCAGCTGGCCTCCTCTGCACATTTTAATTCCTGGGGGACAAGTTCACTTCTTGTGGAAGCAGGCGAAGGGCCATACATATCCAGGCTGAACTTGGTTCCTCCTATCATTTGTTCTTGTTTTTTGGAACAAGAGGAAATCATCAGCAAATCAATTGCAAAAATGGCAAGTCATCAGTAATTTTGGAAAGCGCAGAGTCTGGTAGATGAAGGTGAAGTTTTGAGCGCAAGTCTTGGCTGGGTGGTGTCAGCAGCAGATAACCTCCTGGCACCCACCTCTTGCTGTGTCTCTTCAATCAACGCCTCTGGCCATCACCTGTAAGATGTGACCTCCCATTGCAGCAGCTCTGTTAGACAAAAATGCCCCTTTAACAGACACTGAATTTCCAGATAAGACAAAGGGAAGTCCAAAGTCAAGTGGGATATCTTCAGCATTCAATATATTAATCAGCTGTTAATACTGACAGAAGGTGATGCACCCGTCTCCCTACACAGGGGTATCTTGGGCCTGTTTCCCTGCATGAACCTCTGTCTGGAAATGTCTCCTTCCATTCCCTCCAAATTATTATTGACTAATGACTTCCTGATGAAATAAAGATTTTCAACCTAAGCCTTTAGCCCCGGTCTCTATCATCAACCTACATAACCAAGCTGGTAAAATGCAATGCCCATGGGCACTGAGACATCCTTTGCTCTGCACGTAATACAGACCTTTCCCATCCACATCTTGAACAGGTCCAGAAGGCCACTTGCACTCAAATGCAGGACTAGTCCACTCTTCTTCACCATGCCATGCTCCCCCAGAGTTTCATGGGTAGGTCGCTCCATGGAAGAGTACATGGACTTTAGCCAGAAGAACTCCAGAGCTCCCAAAGGTGTCCCAAATCCCAAAGATCTCACCAAATCACTGGTTGGGGAGAGCAAAGAGATTTCCATCCCTCTTTATATTAGAAGGCCCATCTCTGGTTTGGACCAGAAAATGGTCCCACAACTTTTGAAATCAGGTCTGGCTTGAAAGCACACAGGCAAAGCACAAGATTTGGGATGACTGGAGATACTGTAGACCCAGGCAGTGGGTTGCCAGCTGCTAAACTTCAACTACTAGCTGAAAAAAACCCCTAGCATCTCAGCAGCTACTGCCAAGGGACCAGAGCCCAGGAACTTAACTAGGCAAGAAAACAAGATGGTCAGGTGGGTTACCTTCGAGATGGTATATCTGGTGCCCTTCATTAAGTGCTAT
Source organism: Haliaeetus leucocephalus (assembly GCF_000737465.1). Classification (NCBI taxonomy): domain Eukaryota; kingdom Metazoa; phylum Chordata; class Aves; order Accipitriformes; family Accipitridae; genus Haliaeetus; species Haliaeetus leucocephalus. The sequence goes on along the minus strand of NW_010972972.1, from coordinate 5,127,786 downwards.
CCTGATGCCTGCTTTGGTCTGCACAAAAACTTGTTTGTATGAATATCCCTGCAGAAATCGAGGTATGAGGTCACACGTGTCTTCCGGCAGTTTTGCTGTATCAAAACAAAACCTGCATCAGTGTCAGATGTTTATGAGGTGATATCTATACCTGGGAGACATGAAGAGAGGAAGAAAGCCAAAGTTCAAGTGCACAGGTAAGTAGCCTTAAAAAACTTGCCAAATTCACCTTAAAAGACATTAAGTCACTGATATAACACCCCAAATTTCCCCTGTATTTACTACATGAGGTTCTAAAGTTCTGTGCTACTGTCCTTCAGACACTTGTTCATTTTTTTCCCTGTGGTTACGTTAGTGATAGGAGTGTTGTTGTTGCCGCCACAGTGGTGTAAGGAGATCAGAAAATGCAGTAGCCAAACTGCTGGAGGATCACTACAGGCAAGAGGCAGGAAAGGGGAAAGGTGTGGATGGAAATACGTATTTTGTGTCTGAAGTCAGGTAACTGGCTTCCATCTAAGAGAAAACAGGGACAAGACATGGTTATGGATCTACAGGGAAAAGGAAGGAAAGGAGAAGAACACCGGAGCATCACCAACAAATAAAAGCTACTGGCTGTGAGATGAGATAATATCGTCTGGGGGAATTCGGTTATGATCAGCATCTGCTTTGTATTCAGTTTCGCTTTCACCAGTGTCTTCGCTGGAGATGGTTAGAAAAGTCGTCTTTCCAGCCGTAAGAGTGTGTGTGGGAGTCAGTGCTCCAGTCTGATGGGTGTCAGCCAGGTGGGTGAGGCCAGATGCAAAGCTCAGATTTACAAGCGATTCCTGTTGCCTTGCAAAGGGCAGACAGCTGGGAGGGAGGTGGGAGCGTGCTGCTTTGGCTGGAGAATAGATGCAGGATGCTCTGATCTGTACATCATCGTGCTGGGAGTCAGGAACTCCTGCTAGCTCTGACAGTCCCCTGTTCGGCCATGGATGTGTCAATGAAGCAAAAATGTTCAAAGCTGGCAGCTTAAGATGTAGGCCCCCACAATGACATGGCTTGAACTTCAAAGGAGCTGAGTAACCAGCAGGTTTCATTTGTTTTGGCACCTCTGTAATGAAATAATAGGAACTCAGTATCCGAGAACATTTCCAAGGATTTGTTTAGTTTTCTTTACCTTGTCTGCCTCAGTTTCCTCCCTAGTAAAAGAGGATTATACTTGCCTCTCCCATGGGAACACAGTGACGAGCTATGTGTGAGATCTTAAGAAAGGGACAAGTTACATTTTTGTCTTGGATTTATGGACCAAAAGGGAAATTTCTCATTCAGGCAGTGATGAGTTAAAACTCATGACTGCAAAGAGAAGAAGCCCTGTCTTGAGTGATGCAAGTCATGGTGAGAAAGAGCTCCCTTAGGGGTGTCCCATGTGGCATGGTGGCAATGGAGAAGGCGTTGCATTACTGCAGCACCTGTTTGTGGCTTAAAACACGTGACCGGGGTTACCACACTTCAGTTTGCAGCTGGGACAGGTGAAAAACGACATGAACACTTCAGAAAGCTGAAAGGTAACTTGGTTTGCTGCTGTAAATGCAGGTTGTAGTTTAGTATGGAGGGACTAATCCTGAGACATGGATGGCCATTACCTAGGCAAGATGATCTCTGGCCCATTTGTGCAATTTGCCCGATGCTGTGCTGAGGAATCCACCAAAGCAGAGAAGCTCCCTCAAATACATGTTGATTTCCTCTTGGTTGGGCAGAAAACAGTGATCGCCAGACCCTAAAACAACAAAGTTTTGGGGCAGATCAGGTCTAAAGCTAGGTCAAAAATGAAATGACTGTGCCATACCTCTTAAAAAGCCACACCAAACTCTTGGGTCTGGACACACTAGGGTTTTGGAAGTGTTTAACAATTTCTAAGGCTACTCTATGGCTTTTGCTTTAATAAGAGACTTTTCCAAGAGTTGAAGAAGCAGCACTTTGGCTGTCTGTCAGCTTGAGAAGCCCTGTGTTTTGTCTGCCTTTGACTGGAGGGAGAAAACGAAGGCGTAGCAAGACAGTAGCTGTGCTGCATACACTGGGGCTGCTGAGCCCCAGCCAGCCTGACAAAGTGCTGCAGAGGTTTCTCCATTGATCATGTCTGGCTTTTCTTGCAGAGCAATGGAGAAGAATGATTTTTCTCTCTGACTTTTACCTTTCCAGAAAGTCATTTGCAAACAGCTCAGTGGGCAAAATGCCACAAGTAATCACTCAGGCCCCAGAATAAGCCACCAGGTTAGGGATTAGTGAGAAATCCCCTTGCAGATGAATGGCTGAGGAATAACCCAATTAACCAAAGTCCTTTCTTCAGTTCAAGGACTGAGCTGTCTGGTGGTGGCTTAGGTTAAAACCTTCCTCTGCCTACTTGTAGCTCTCGGTGCCTTTATGGGATGGTATTTGACGGGAGGGTGAAAGGTGATGCCCACAAAAATGCGTCCACCAGCACGTGCAACAGAAGTCTTAACTGACAGAGGTGTCCCCTGAGCAGAACTGTCTTACAACCATGCAAGAATGGAGACCATCAAAGTGAAAATAGTCACTGCTTCTGGTCCACTCTATCTCAACAGCAAATTGGCCCCCACGACTTCACCTTGGCACAAAGGACCTCTGTGCTCTTTGCAGTGCTCTTCCCATGTTAGAAAACCTGGTTGTGTAAAGTAGGAGAGACACTACACCATACCCCCTTTGGTCTCCTGCTGTGTGACATGGAGAGCTGAGTTGAGAGGCTGATGGCCGTGTCCCTCTCCCTTTCCTTCTTGGGGAGAAGTTCCTTCTGCCTTGTGTTCCTATATCCTAAAATTCATTGGTAACTCCATGTCCAGCATGTGAGACAGAAATGTCTCAGGCTGTGGGTTGGGAGACAAGGTGGGACAGGGTCTTCTTCTTGGCCGCAGCCAGGGGATACAGTATCTCTGGATGGGAACCCTCTAGGCAGCACATCAGTGTCACCATTCTTCATGTAGCCTAGGTCTGTGGTGGTCTATACAAGAGCTGGATACCTCTGGGTTCAGCTTTTCTGTGATTTCACCATCAATCAGATGGCAGAGTGTTGAGTGCTGGGGTACCTTTGGGGGAAGGGAGGACAGGGTCCTGTCTGAACGTCTGCTGTTACTTTCACTGCCCAGAGAAAGCTCTGGATTATGGTAGGGAGAAGGCCAAGTCTTGCTCAAATCACAAGAGGGAGAATTTGGCAGCCTGTTCCCTTAGTGCTCTCCCAGATGTTTGTCATCATCACAGAGACACCATCCTGGTTTGGCAGCTCCTGCTTGGGGAAATCCCTGTGGGCCTGGGAAAACTGGGGCTGAAGGATTTGGAGTAGGATAGGATAAAGCTTGAAAAAGCTTGGGGGGAAGTGGTACGGGTCAGAAAAGCACCAAAACCTCCTTGGTTCATATTTATTTATTTATCTAAAGGTTCATATTTATCTGAACCTTCCTGCTCTGAGCAATGAATACAAGGCTCCTGGAATCCACCAGCTGCGTGGCTCACCTGGACTGACTTTTTGTAAGCTTTTGGGTAAATGGGCAAAGGCACGAGAGCAGCCTTGGCTTGTCCAAACCAGGACACTGTCCCCAGCCTGGCACACGACTCACCCAGCTGCCAAGCAGCTCCAGAGAGCATGGGGTGGCACAGAGGTGACCACAGCCTTCTGGGTGAGACTTGATGTGTTCAGTCCTGGCAAAAAGGAGGCAGGAGCTGCTCCCAGGATGGGTGCAAGCAGGTCCCACTCTGGGACCTTATAGATTGTATAGGTGCACCTGTATGTCCAAAAAGGAGGTGGTCAGCAGATGGCAGAGTGGGCTGGGAGCTGGATTTGAAACCTGGGGTCACCACGGGTGAGAAGCACGGATGCCATGCTCCCAGTGTGTCAGAAAAGGACATAGCCATGGGGGATGGGAGATGGGAGTCAATGCCAGATTTACAGTCTGACTGTGCTCTGGTAGGTGCAGAGGTGCTTGGTGAGGACTGTTTGGGGTGAAGACCTGACTTATCTCTGTTATGGGAAGGGCCTGGTAATGCCCTGTTCAAAGGCTGCACTTTTTTAAAGTGGGGAACATTAACACAAGAAACATTTTTTTTTACCATTTAGCCATCAATCTGCACAGAGAACCACTTTTCAGAACCATAATGCTGAAAATCCTAACACGAGGAGGGAGGCAGAGTTTCAACTTCTTTCTTTTTTTAATTTTGGAAATCCATTTGGACTGCACGTGAGGGCCCTCAGCTGACCACACTCCCAGACAGGGACTACATGATCACATCCCACAACACCTGGCTCGAAATAGGTCACAAGCATTGGGCCATGTTGAGGAAAACATTTAGCCACGTGCTCTGGTGTTTCCTTGGTCAAGGGCACGCTCAAAGTGTAGGTTTATATACGTTCCTATCTCGAATTGGTGCATTATGTACTACTATCTGTGGGTAGACATGAGTGGGGAGCATAGTTAATGACAGAATGTATTTGACCTTTCCTTTTTATTCCCTTTGCCATTTTATTCCCCTTTTTCATAAAATTCCATTCTGCTTTGCTCTTTGCGACCAGATCCACCCAGGTCAAGTGAACGGCAACCACCAAGATGACAGCTGCTGAAACCATCCGTCCTATTAGTCTAGCCCAAGTGTACATGCATCAGCCGGCGTAAAGCCACCCCAGTCCATCGGGGAGATTTAGTAATATAACGAGGGGAAGGAATGAAATCACCCCCTCATCCCTCAAGGTTTCCAAATAAACAGCAAGAAGGGAGATGGGTTTTTGGTGTGTGTGTGTGTGTGTTAGGGTTTTTTTAAAATGTTTTTTTCCCCCTTACTGCAACAATTCAAAAGCCAGAAGAAAGATTTAAAAAACCCGAACAAACCCAAACCAACAACAACTAAACTCACCGGTTTCAAGGTGGGTTAACAACGTGCAAAGCTCATGCCAGAACATGTGTTATTAGCAATAAAAAAGTCCTTTATTTGTCTCTCTGGGGAATTTCTTTCACACTCACTTTTAAAAAAACTATCTTTATTTGTTTCCCTTCTCTCTCCTCTCTCTCTCTCTCTCACACACACACAACCAGATCACTTAAATAAAACAAAGTTTTATATTCATTCCAGGCAGGGATTCCTGCCAAAATCTGTGCCTCCTTTTTCTCCCCCCACTCGTTTTCTTATATACAGACCTGTGATGAAAACACAAAAAAATCTGAAGCCTATGAGGTGACAGATGAACAAGATGTAGAGGCAAATTATCCAAATGGTGCTGTGAAGGAATGGCTTTTACTGGCAAAAGGGAACATATTTTTGCAAAGGTTAGAGGAATTTTTCTGTTTCTGTTGGATTTTTCCAAGGCTGGAAATTTTACTTTCAAGAGAAGACTAAGATCCTGCATTTTAGATGTTCCAGGCAATTCTTTCCCTTGATTTGTTGCCTTGTTTGTTTGGGGTTTTTATCAACAGTGAGAATCTCTGGCTCAGTTTATATTATGTGCAGAAATCTCATTTGCGTGAATGTGATTGCCAGACAGGCGATGAAGATTGGCACCACTGACAGCAGGGTGAGGAGAGTGTTGGCTGCAAATTGTACCTGGAGCTTTGCTTCCAAGGACAACCTTGCAGTCCTAGTTGTGTTAAAATGTCCCACATAGGTAGGTTTTTCCTCCTGTCTGCCCACCCCCATGAACTTCTGCATGGTTCACCAGTGACGAACATGCCTGTCACATTTATCTCTGTTAGGCTGTGCAGTTAAAAGTTCATCTTTGTAAGCTCTGAGGAGCAGATGAACCATCACAGGTGGGGGAACCTTCAGACCTCCATCAGAGCAACCCTGACTTTGTTTTCTACTCCCAGGATTATCAAAGGAGGAGGATCAGCCCGTGTTCCTGCTGTGAAACTCGTGGTCCTGATGTGAGTCCCATGGTCCTGGTGTGAGACCCCCAAGAGAGGAGACACAGGGTCTCCTTGCAGACTGAGGGAGGTTGCTGCCTACAGTGTATGGGACTCATGAGATGCCAAGTTAAAAACACTTTGGGGTTGTCTTACATAATGTTTAAGGGAAAGACCAAAGGTGGAGAAAGGGAGGAGAGGCTTGGGAGCCAAGTATTGGAGCGGCCATGATGTTGGGTCAGATACTAGAGAGATCAAGGTGTCTGCAAGTTTGCTGCTGGAGGGAACTGGGAATCGAAGCCAGCTGTGGGGCAGACCCTCAGATCTGGTGGTCGGCTGCTGGTAAGGCCATGGGTCTGGGCCAGCTACCCTATATGTGTCTGTGCATGAGGCAACTGTGAGACTGGGGCAGCCACTGGGCAGACTGAGTGCCTAAGGCCAGTATATATGCGTATATATGTGTATATTTTCCACCAATGGGCTTTCACCCCGTTTAGCCAGAGAAGATGAGGTCATCGGCACATTTCTGTTTGTGTGAGTGCTGTCTTTTCCACCTGTGTTGATCTGTGTGGCCAGACATGTTTACATGTATATGTATATACATATCTATGTACTGTGTATATGTGCCTGTGCTGGATGTGGGGACCATGGGGACATGGAGTTGCAGCAATCTCACCCCTATCAGGCTATCAGATTCAGCAGCTCTTACCCTAAGCCAATATCGCAATATTCATGGCTGAATCAAGACTTAAAGCAGGTGACCTTCAAGAGCAAAGTACCATGTTGGATGAGACATTATCTGCTAAATTTTCTGCTCTTCTGTAAATGAAAATTAGGGACCAGTGAATGAAAAAGCACCTATACCTGTGCATCCCACCCCAGATCTGTTATTGTGCTTTATAGTGTCTGTGGAACTGGCACTGGAAGACTCAGTTCAACAGGCTTCGAGTCTGCAGAACATCACCATGGATGGGTCCTAACAAGGACTTCTGGCCAATGCAGCAGTATAAATATTAAACAATACAGATAGCTTCTGCCAGCTCCTGTCATAGTACATAGGGTTGAAGTATCCACAGCAGAAAGTTAGTTCATTTTGCAGCAAACTCTACTTGATGTAAGTGGACAGGACACTCATGCTGAAGCTTAAATTATTGTTTGCCAAGTACTTGGACTGAAGGAACTACCAAAGTGCCAAAAATGATATTTTACGGCCTATTTCTAGTCTCCTTTGAGACTGTAGTCATAAAAGAAAATGGCACTCAGATGACAGGAAGTATAAGAGGAGACTGAAAGTTGACTGACTTAAATCAATTGAAACTCAGGAGAGAGCAAGAGAGGGTGCTGATTGCTAGCGAGGGTGTGGAGAAGTAGAAGCAGTTGTGCATGGTGCCACTTGGGTAATAGCCAAGGTCTGGTCAAAAGCTGTAGATAAGAGCAAAAAGAAAGATCTGAAGGCAGACCATCTCAGTCAAAGAAGGATCACAACACTGCTGGATTTGCCAGACATGGGAGGAATGAAATGTTGGAAGAGGCAATAGTAAATGTTCTTGACCTCTGCTCAGCTGACTCGGAGGGAATGTAAAACACCCAGAGGAATCATGATTGTGATCTTAGAATGCACGGAGAATTTTACTGCAGAAAACTGGAAATAGTTGGAAGAGTTTGCAATTTAAATTCATCGTTGTTAAGCCTCAGTAGTATTAAAGGGCAGCACAGGCCAATATGGGGCCTGAAAGGAAGGTGAAGATTAGCATAGGAAGAATAATTTGGAGGTCTCTGAAAAGAAGCAGAAGCAAGTTCAAAGGATAATTCAATAAACAAATAAAGAGATACACCAGGGAAAGAGCAGAAACACATGAAGAAGGAAATAATACTGTGCTACACAGACCACTAAGGGAAACACATTGTTTAAGAATATTTTAAGATGAGTGAAGGCAGATGGATAGGTCCTCTCGATGTAGGGGGAATCTTGAGTTGGCTTCAGGGATCTCCTTACAAAGGTCTGAGCTTGCAAAAGAAAGACTGAAGAATGATACTCCTTGAGAGTCAGGCACTGGGGATACTCCAGAAGGCATGTTTTTCAGGTTCATGAGTTTGGAAAGTCCCATGTCTGCCCCTTGCTTTCATACAGGCTGTTAGAAGTCAGCAGGTGATTCTTGTTGATGCACTGAAACCTCTGGGTAGCTCTGAGCACATGAGGTTGGGGCCCTAGTGCCTGGAGAAGTTCATTGGGAAGCTGTGGCCCTCCAATGCTTCTCTTCGCAAAGACCTTCCTGGTCAAGAAGTCACCCCTTTATGCTCACACTTGTCCTCCAACACAACCTCATCTCAAAGCTGCCTTGTTTGTGAGGAAAGGTCTGACTGGGCCACAGTGAGGCACTTCTCGGGTCTGTGGTTCCAGTTATATGGGGTTCTGAAGGTCTCCTGGGGTTTCAACAGAAGTAGTGTGAGCGTCTGTGGTACCTTCTTTCAAACCTGTTGTCTGTCAAGCAAGTTGGAAAAGGATGCAGAGAAGAAAGGGGTGAAGGACTGGAAGAGAGGAGAAATGATTTCCTTTTTTGGACATTATTCAGATAATCACTTTTGAAGTAATTATTGTGGCATATGACTCAAGGGAAGAGAAAGGCACGGCTTTGTTCCTTTCTAGCTAAGAAACTGGAAGGGTGCTGGCAAGCAAGTCATCTCCCCAAAGGATGGAGAGAGTACTTGTTTGAGCTTCGCAGACTTTTCTTTCTTGAACACCAACTTTGTAGGATCATCGTCAGAGTTGGTGCTAGATAGCTGAGCAGATCAATGGTTTAAATCTCTCACTACAAAGCATTTTCTTCATGACCTGTTTTTTTTCAGGCCTGCAGGGCATTTCTTCAAGCCTCAGGAGTGGGGGTTTATCCCAACAGACTTTAGTCACATAGCAGGCAAATGTTTTGTCCTGCACAACTGAAAATAGACACCCACAGCGGACTAAAATCATCCCATTTGGAGATGAACCCATTGTCCAAAAAGGACCTGGACAACTCATGTGGTGTAGATGCCTGACTTCTAGAGGTGGTTGAAGTTAGCAGAGAATTTAGGCTTGTGATGCTGAAAAAGCAAGAGAAAATCAAAATATTATACAGCGAGAAACTTAAGTATTCAATCTGCTTAGCCATCAAGCAACAGATTGAAGTGTGACTTGATTACCATGTAAGGTATCTTGTAGAGGAGAATACAAGTTGCCAGGGGCTCTCATGCAATGGAGAAAGAGCAAAGCTATTGTGAACAGATGTCTCACAGACAAGGCATGACAAATTCAGATTATAAAGCATGGATGTGTGGAAGTAAGTGTAGGTAGTGCTGGGAAAAGACACCAAAGGAAGTAGAAGATACTGCTTGTGTCTTTGAAAACAGACAGGTTTCTTTACTCAGGATGAGCTGCAGTCAAACACAAATTACTGTGCTTAATATACAGGTAACTGGGTAACATTAAATAGCCTGCAATATACAGGTCAGATGAGCTAATAGTCCCTCCTGGAGTTACACTATGATCTAAAACTGTTTATTAATCTAAAACTGGTCTGTCTGCAGGCTTTTTGGCATGTTTCTTGTTTCGGATATTAGTCCAAAGCGTGTGGATTCGATTACGATTGCTGAAAGGGTCCAGAACCAGAGATAGAGGCTTTTTTTTTTTTTTCCTAAAAGCGTGCAGCACACAATAGAAAAACCTTCTCCTTTTGCTCCAAAATATAGAATAACCCACACCCTCAAAATATTCTTTTTTCAAATCTACAAAGCACAGTACTCAGTCTGGGAAATGATTTTAGCTCTTTTCAGAATTTTTTTATGTGTGAATTTACTGCTGTTCTGTAGTGTTTCTGAAGCCCAGGATGAGCAAGTGGAGACATGTCCTGAAATTCTATCTTGCATTTAAAGAGAATACAGACCTTCATTTCTGGGGAAGGGAACCTTAAATGAGAAGCAAGGAGTGATTTAAAAGATTTTCTGTCAATAAAAGTATCTTCTGGAGGTGTCATCAATGCAACTAGTTGTGGGAATCACTCATCACTCAGACAGAAATGGATGTCCAAGCAGTCAAAATGGCAGAGGTACAAAATCACAGCCTGCAGTCGGTTGATGCTCAGTAGACACCAGAAGACAAAGGAAAAGCAAGATGTGTCTTTTCCCAGAAACACCTCCTGAAACTTGTGTTGATTTCATTACTTCCTAGAGTGGGCTCATGATTTTTTGGATGGCTGTGCTGGATAGTATTGGCAGGTGATGACACCAGCGCCTTGAAATACAGGAGGAATGAGAAGTGGAAGGAAAATGCATGCTGTCCTTGGATACAAAACATGGTCTTTTGTCTCAAGTCTTAGAAAGCTCTAAGATGTTGGTCCTTGATGTACAGGACTGCTATATCAGTTATTTGTGGATGTTAAGAAAATATATTAGCTGTAAAGATGGTGTGGACTAGGAGTGGGGAAGGGAGAGGCATCTTTGCAAACGTTTAGCAGTGTGAAGATCCCTAGTGCTTTGGAGTTCAGCAAGCTGCTTCCCATCGCTTTACAAAAACAGAAGCAAAGGGTTTCAAACCGAGTCTTGACTGATTTAGTTGGGGGAGGGGGCAGCTAATGAGGGACCTGCTTCTAAGATGGGCTATTCAACACCTTCTGAAAACAACAGAAAGTCTTCTGATGTAGATACCTTCAAGTATCAGAGTCAACTTGAGGTTTTGGACATGTGAGACTCGCAGGGTAAAAATCAGTCCCCAACTCTAGTTGTTGGCATGATGTTGCTTTAATGCTAATGAGCACTTGGAGGATGGCAACTGTGGATGGGTTGAGGGAGACTTAGCAACTCCTGTCATGTCCCTCAACATCCAGCCAGCTGACCCCACCCTTTGAAGTAAAGGGAACCATTTTCACTCCATCAGGCTAGCAACCAGAAAACAAAGCAACAAAAGAGAATAGCTCCATCCATCATTTAGCAGAAGCAGTGTTTTAAGCCACTTCCAAAGCTGCTTTGATATGGCCTTTTCCACCCAGAGTGCCACCTAGAGTTTTCCATGCAGGGAGGCTTCATTCTCTACCGTACAAAATTGATCATTTCAGATCTCACCTGCAAGAGCTTTGCAGATATTTTTTGAGTTAAAGCTTAAAAAAATACCCAGGGCAGCTGAGGCACCCACTGTTGGTCATTAAAACCCTTGAGCACCCCTAACCCCAAGAGAAAGCAGGAGGAGCAGGCAGAGTTCAGTACTTTGGAAAAGCCCGCTTTTAAAGTCATTTGCCTGTGTTGGGGCTATAAATACATCCCCCTCTCTCCTGAGGCCCCACAAAGCAGTCCTTTCCCCTCCTTGAAAAGGACTGTAGGTGCTGAGCAGTTTTGGCTGAAGCCTGAGGTCAGTTAGCTTGGTCGGTAGATAGCTGGCTCCCAACCAGAAAACACAAAGTGGATGTAAATGGTAATTTCTGTAGCCAAGGCAATTTTCAGCTGGGGAGAGGAAAAAGGAGTGAATAGCAGAATGAAGTATAGTGTTGGCTGAGATGGAGAATAAAGTCAGGTGAGTTGGACTTAAACTTAAAACTGCCCTTCCTTCACTAGTGATTCCTTATGATCTTTTTGAGCCAACCCCATCACGCCAGAAGCTTTTTAAGGGGTTTCTTAGCACACAGCACTTGCTGTTTCTCTTTCATCCTAAAAAGCCAGCCATTATTCCAATGAAACCTCTTAACTAATTAACGTTCAGCTCTGTGAGGCTGGGGATCAGGCCCACCACTTTGCGGCAGTCCCAGCGGTTTCGGTTTTGTGCAGTTTGCTTTCCCTGCCCAAGATCTTGCGTTTTGACATATTGCTTCAATACAGCACATTTTATGACACCTTTGCTGGAGGGCCAAAGGCCACATTCCTTCTATCTGTCCTGCATGCAATTTTCATTCTCTTGTCTTCAATGCATTATAGAAATTTTTCTTTCTCTCTTTCTCTTTCTCCCCCCCCTCCTCCAGGATATTGTGGGTTATTACCTCAATCCTTTTTCAGCTGAGGAAGGTTTGAGGTAATGACCTGAAACTTCCTGGAAAAGAGCCCAAAAAGCCCCAAATGGAAACCACATGCAACATATTAGGGACCCTCATTGCATAAAGAAACATTAGTTCAAGTAATGAGAATGTACATTGATCAGCTACTTACGTACCAGCTGGTAAAAGGCATGTATGATCAGCAATGCACAAGAACCGTGTGGGGGAATTAGCTGATCTGCTAAGTTATAGCAAGAAAGGTGTAAAATATATATTCTCTTTTAGGAAATAGTTTCCTTAATCACCATCCTTGCAGCTGGGTCGGGGATCTGACTTTTTGTGGTAGCAAAAACCTGGAAGAGATCCACAGAACCTGCATGACGCCAAATGCTGTTGGGTTATGAACCCATGGAGCCTCACCGATGCTTGCTTGATGCTGTAGTATCAATGAGGAAATTCCTGAGAACTTTTTATTGTTACCGCAGGGAGAAAAGAGTTTTCTTTTGCTCTATGCCCAGTTAAAATAATTTCCTTTTTCATCAGTGACAAGAAAATGCGTCATCTCCCCCTCTGCCCCCCGGCAATCCTATAGTTCTACAGGGACAAGCAAGAGGGGATCATGATAAAATAGCCATTGTGGCCCGCCTCCAGGAAGGTATTTCAGCTCTTGATTTCCACTGAAGTCAAATGCACTCATGGAAGTGAAGGTGAGTTAATATTGAGTGGCTCTGGGCCTTTGGTGCTGCACAGCCATGTCATCATCTGATGTAAATCTCACCGTGCTCTATCATGGGAACATGACTTGTGGTTTTTTGGACTATTGTTTTATTTAACCCAGATGATGCAGTTCAGCCCAGAGCCCAGTGGTATCCATTCTTCTTCCAAAACAAGAACAACACCCTACCACTGAAAGGAGCAAAGTATCAAGAGACCTGGAGGAGGAAGAGCAGCTTGGGTGCTGCAATTCAGTTATCGCCCATCACACCTGAGTAGGAACGTGAGCTAGGACAACTGATCTACCGTCTTCCAAACAATCCTGATCCAGACCCCAAACCAAGGCAGAAGAAGGAGCCATTAGGAGCAAAACAGTCTGTCTGGGAACACAGCAAGAGGATGTTTATGGTGAGGGAAAGGACCCTCATATTTAGGTTCCCGTCGCCTCTTTTCCTTCCAACAAAGCCAGGTGTCACACTAGATAACGTAAGTTAATGAGAGCAGAGCAATGACTTTTGAAAAATAAAGTCCAGACAGTTGCCAACTCTCGTAACTTTATTGTGCGGGTCATTATGTTTATTGTTTTTCTTAAAGCCCCAGTTCCAGAAGCTGAATATCTGGGCTTTCATTTCTCCCTCCCTTGGGGGAAAAAAACCAAAAAAAAAGAAAAAGAAAAAAAAAAGACTGAAAAGGGTTTATTTAAGCCCTCATGGATGTTGAAAAAGCTAGAATTTATGTCCTGAGTGTGCCTAAATGTGCCAAAACCAAGGAGTCCATGGAAAAGAATCCAGAGTACATTCATTCTCATGATTTCTAAGCCAGTCTCAGAATTTATGAGCCTGCTGCTTCACGATTCATCATTTCTGCGTGATTGGCAGGGATGCAATGGAATATAAGAAGCAGCTGAGAGGAAGAAAAGGGAAAAGCTAGGTGTCTGACCTGGGTCTCCACGGTGGGGTGTGCTGGGCAATTATTTACAGTAGTTCTTCTACACCTCAGTATAGTACCCAAAATTGCCTTGTCTATCACTTTTGTATGCCAATGGTATGAATGCCAGGCTTGAATTGGAAAGAGTTTGATAACATTTTCAGGAAATTTTGGAATATTATTCTACTTCTAAGTTATTGTCTGCAATTCCCATCTCATTTTTTTGCCTCCTGCCCAGCTGAGGTTTTGGAACAGGTCTTTGCCCCAGGCATGGCCTTTTTGCACATTAAGAAGCACAAAAGAAGTGAAGAATAAAAGGCGACCTCATTTTTTGTTTTCGCAGGTTTCCTAAGAGAAGAGGTTTGCCATCTGGGTGGAAATCTGACAAAACATCACAGGAGGGGTTGGGCCCATCAGCCAAGCTGAACAGCTGCAGGGAAGCTACATGAAAACCAAATCACTCCACTGGAATAATTTATTGTGGCTGGCTTGCGGGGATAATAACAAAAAGAAATTCAGCTCTTCTATCTGCTGTTGCAGCATGAGGTCCCATGCCAGACATTTGCAAAGCACCGTTTTCAAGCTGTGGTGAGAGCTTCACCTGGGACATTGTGCAGGAGTCAGTTCAGGGGAGAAATGGCACATGGTGGCTCTGTAATGTGGTATCTCAGGACTTCACAGTCCACCCTTTCACCACATCCTGCCGGTGAAGTCCTGTTAACCGTCCTAGGCAGTTGGACTAGATGATCATTGTAGGTCCCTTCCAACTGAAATTTCTATTCTATTCTATTCTATTCTATTCTATTCTATTCTATTCTCTCCTCTCCTCTCCTCTCCTCTCCTCTCCTCTCCTGTCCTATCCTATGTTAGTCCCAGATTATTAATGCCCAACTAGCGACATTTTTGGCTGGTCCTTGACTTGTGGTGGTCATGTTTCTGTCGGGTGGAAGTCACACAGCCAATAGCACTGGCCTGATGCACTGCCACTAGGGGCCGGGACAGGGGACATCTCAGACCATCTCACCTCTGTTACTACCAGGAAAGTAACATGCAGGGCTTAGGAAGAGTTTTCGTCACTTGAGTTCTCCTGAATCTGAATGATTATGAGTTACCATTTAGGTCCCAGATCTCCACCTGAAAATACCCTGCCCGATCATGACCTCCTTGCCTTTGGTTCTCAAGGATACAGCACTGCCTACCTTCTCTGTTGGCTAGATGCATGCTCAGATGATTGCACTGACTTTACTATTAATCAGTCGTAATTTACCTCTGTAGGACTAGATGCTGGCAATTAGCAGTAAAAGTACTTCAATCAAATCATCAAAGAAATAAATAGCAGGAAAAACAGAGACAAATCAGGTCTGCTGAGAAATCACTTCTGATTTGACAGGGTAATTCTCAGGCACATTCAATAAAAGTTCACTTAACTTTAAAAACAAACCAAAATCAGACCAATATTATTCACGAAGTGCTGGTAGAAAGGGACCTCTGGAGGTCTCTCATCCATACAACCATGAAAGCAGCACAATCTATTGCCTGTTGTATTTGCCACTACAGAAAGTGGTTTGGCTTTACCCATCTTTATTCCTCAAGTAGCTGGGGGCTGCTTTTAGATCCCCCTTTAAAGAAGCCCAGCTCCCTCAAGCTCTCCTTGTAGGTCTTACACTCCAGATGTCTGACCACGTTGGTAGCTTCACAGAGCTTTCTGTTTCTGGTTCTAAATCTCATCTGGAAGGAAGGTGGGCCAACATAGGGGCAATGCAAGGGAATCAGAAAGAGCCTTCCCTCACAGGAGTGCTAGCCCAGCTTTGGGGCCTCCAGGAATTTGCACGTCTCTGAAAAGACGCTGGTAAGCGCAACAGCGGATTTACTGGGTAGGCTGGGAAAATCTATCATTTTTTCCCTCTTAGCACTGCCCCATCTATCACACATGCAATGCTACAAGATGAGGAGCCAGACTGCTGCCCTTCTTTATATTACAGCTCCCCATAGCCCTGGAGCACTTGAGCCCAAATTCAGAGGTCTCTCAGACTGTTCCATGGCAATGGAGCATAACACACAGCTTGTAGTTTGTTCTGCCTTTCCATTACAAATCTCTTTTAAGTTGCATGTGACTTTGCCACACTTCAGCAATTCAGCTTGACATTTCCTATGCCTTGGGCTGATTTCTTGGTGTGAAGCTTTCACAAAACCTGTCCCTCAGCTTGTGAACATTAAGTGGCTTTGCCAATGTCTTTTTTTTTTTTTAACCTTTTTTTTTTTAATTCACAGGGTCAGATGCTTGGCTGATGTCTACAATTCACAACTCCTATGTACCTAGCCAGCTGCTGCTGCTATCTAGGCAAATTGCAAACTGTGCAGAAAGCATTATGTTTTCATGGTACTGTTAATTCTCATTTAGGCATAAGCCCTTTTTTTCTTTTGTGAGTCAAGTTTTGCCTGGGCTGTGGTTGCAGAGAGCTCAGGTCCATGTTGTGTGATGCAAAGCCTGAGAGCTGGGGAGCATCATGTGCCGGTGTCTGATCCAGGTTTGGCACAAATAGTGCCAAGATGATGCTGACGCTTGGGTGTTTCTGCATGATGCTCCACAACATGTCTCAGAGGCGGTGAGGTGTCTCATCTGAATGACTTCTGCACAAGTTCACCTCTATTTTTAGTGCTTTGATTTGCAATTTTTATTTAAAGTCTCTTGCTTTTTCTCCCAGAAGTTGATGTGCAATGTCTTTACCAAGAGCTGGTTTCTCAGCCCAGGTACTGTAGACTCCCAGACACCAGAGGAAAGTCTACCTAGCTCATTGCAAGGGAAGATCTGGCTCATTAGCCAAACCCAGACTTCCACACGGTTCCCCTGATGCCAGGATTAGGACTTGCACATGGGTGACAGAAGTATCTGAATGAAAGTATGTCAGTTAACTTTCCAGTTTGCCTTTCCCAAGCAGCCGTTTCTTTTCTTTTCTTTTGTTCCCCCCATCAACCCAAATGAGATATTTCTGCTCTGGTTTGCACAGCCAAAAAACCATTCATCTTCTTTTCAAATAGCCGTGTATCATCTGTTAAAAATAATCTTGTCAAGGCCTGCACAGGGCTTGAAAAATGTGCTAATATTAAGCAGATTTTCCTATTAAAATCCCCATATTCCATGCAAGGTCAGTCAGTTCAGTTCGCACACTCCAGGAAAGACAAATAACGGCATTAATGACTGGACCTGGTAAAGAATTAACTGCAGTCGAGTAAGTTTCTAAGGCAGTCATGGGGTCAGGGCTGTAATGTGTTAATTACCCACACAGGGTAGTCGTCCGGCTAAGCCCTCCTCGCTGAGTGGTTATATCAGTGAGATGTACGGCGTAGGTCTGTGAACCCAAGAAAAAATCAAGTTTCTGCTGCCTGTGGTGGCTTCTTGTTTTCTTTGACAACACAGTCCCTATGGCTGCGTGAGTTGGGCTGGGGAAATTCGTCTGTTGGGAGCACGTTTGGGGTAAGTCAGCGTTGAGGCAGAGATTGAGGGGCCTCAACTGAGGTCCCTCATGGAGCGACTGAGCTCTCCTGTGCAAACCCCTCATGTTCATGAAGGTGGCTCATTACTGTCCTCTAAGTGCTCTAAATTGCTGGTTGCTTGTTAGGGTATGGCTGGAAAACAGAGGAAATCTGGACCTATCTCCAGTTTGCCACACATAGGTCTCTCTCGGTACCTGTGTTTCTCATCTGCTCTTTGCATCTCTCTTATCTGGCTGTGGGGACTCCGGACCTGCTTCTTGCTTTGGTTCAATGTCGGAGAGTCCCAGGTGCAGGCATCTGTCCGTAGGGGTCCTGCTCATGGAGAAGCTGCTCTGGAAGGGACAGAGTACCACAGAGCCTCTCCTCATCCCATCTGCATCGCAAAGCAGAGAATTGCAAGGCTCCATCCCCTTCCAGTTCCCCCTCTTATTCCTTTTATTTCTCCCAGAGGAATCCACCAGTCACCCAAATCACAAAAGCCTCCAGGGAGAAGGTGTAGAAATGTCAGACCTGAAAATCTCTGGAAAAAAAAAAAAGAGACTCGTCCGCCTCTCCCTCTCTTCTGCCCCTTTCCCCCTGCTTGAGCCATATTTGAGAGCAATACCAAAGCAAGAGGCAAACAATATTTTCTATTCATCCCCCAGCGCAGTGAGCCAAGGAGAAGCGAACCAGCCTCTGCTATTTCCAGGCTGCCCAGTTCTTCCCAGGCTCATTGACCATACAAATACATCCCTGTACCCCTGGGGAGGGCTCGGGCATCTGGCCCTGCTGCTGGCAGCACCACACAAGCCATCATTGTGGCTGCCGGTTACAGCAGCTCAGGGCTGCCAAGATAAGAGCCATCCGAAGGGCTGACTCTGCCTCGAGTACCAGACTCACCTGGAAAGTCGTGCCAAGATTTCGGAGGGTTTTCTGCTGGAAGGGGGTGGTGCCTTCATTGGTTTTATTTAGAAAATGAGGGCTGTGCCATGGTCGGAGCATGTCCTGTTTTCAATACTGGCTTAGATGTTGCTATGCTGCTTCATGGTGCAATTTTACAGGTGCTTCAATATTAAAACTTTTCCCAATTACAAGTGGCATAAGCATAGCAGGCAGATGCTTGTCCTTCAGAAGAGCTGGGCACCTCCACCAGCTTCACATGAAGCCAAGTCAAGTCATTCAGATAAAAGCTTGAGAAGTCATCAAGAGGTGTGCCCGTTGGGAGCCAGCTTACAGGTCCTTGCTCTGGAGTTCATTATACTCCAAGCACGACAAAGAACAATTATTTGGAGAAAGCGAGGTATAGAAAAGTTTAGTCAGATTTTCTTCCTCATCCTCAAATTCCCTCTACCCCCCCGCAAAAAAACCAACAGGTAGTTTTGTGATTTCTACCAAAAGTTCACAACCACAGATACCACAAGAAAGGGATTTAGTCCTTTTCTAATTCATATTTATATATTGGCTTGGTCTTTTCCCCTAGCTACATCTGCATATTCAAAAATCAGATGCCTACAAGGGATCACAGCAGTCATCCAATCCGTTGTCCTGTTAGTATAGACAGAAGTATTTAACCAGCAATTCCCACACCAAGCCTACAACTAGTTTGCTGGCCAACATCTATTTTTAGAAAGGCATTCAATCTTGATTTAGGGACTTCACATAATGAAGGACTCAGCACATCTTTAGATAAGCCGCCCAAAGTGTTCTTTATGCTTCTTGTGAAAAGAGAAATGTGTCTTATCACCATTCTGAATTTATCTGGTCTCTGCTTCTAGTTGTTGCAAGTGGTGACACTTCTGATGGCTTTGCAACCTCCACTGAAACCTACAGAGGACACAAAGGTGCAGCTCACTGGTTCTGATTATTCACTTTCAACTTTCATATAGAAAAACTACACAAAGGAATATGGGATTGGGGGTCCTTATTTACACTGAAACCTTATTGAGCCTGAGTGGAAACAAGAATTGGACTGAAAATGTGCAACCTGCCCTGCCGCTGGATGAGAGAGCTGTGAAGTGCTTCAGTGGGACCAGACTGGGTGAGAGTCTTTTTGGAAATGGTTTATCTCCAGGAGGGTAAGAGGGAGAGCTGTGGTCAGGGCAGGCTGCAGACCTGCAGTGGGAGATGCCAAAGCACCAATCCCTTTATTTTAAATCAACAGCCTAGCACCTCAGCTGGGCATGAGCCCTGCAGCACTCTTGTTTTACAGAGATAGTGTTACTTCATATCATCGTGGGCTCCTGAAATCCATCCAGATGGTTGGTGCCCGGCTGGACCTCTCGTGTTGGCTCTTTGCCACCGCACACAGCAGCACCGCAGCGGATCGGCCACGTCAGGGACACACACGGGGAGATTTCCTTCCCTTCGTCTCCCACGCAATGTGAGATGGGACCACCAAGTCCTGCCCATCCTGGAGCAAGGTCCCAAGCATGGCTGATGGGCACAGAAAGGGACTTCCCCAGCTCTCCAGCACTCAGAGGTTGGGCATGGGGAGGAGAAACGGCGTGTCGTTGTCTTACCTGCACCTGGGTTTCAGCTCTGGCCACTGGGCTGCAAAGCAAGTGCCAAATAGGTGTTTCCAGAGGTGATGCCTTCTGAGCTCATGAGGTGCTGATCTAGATGTGGTTGTTTGCATGGATCACATCCCTGTGGTTAAGTCTCCTAGAGGTTATTTTTGCCGATAAGCACTTGGGACACAAGGAACCTTTTAAAAACACTCAGATAAATAGGAGGAAAGACAAAACCAAACTACGACTTAAACAGAAACTATTGCAATGAAATTAGTAGGGAGAGCTGGGCCAAGAGGGCATGCTGCAAGATTTAAACCTCTGGAGAGTGCAGCTAAGGCACTGAATCTACCAGCAACTTAAAGAGAAATGGGAAAAAAACTATGCTCTGTGTTTAATGGAGTTTAGCTATTTTTAAAGGAGGCGTGCAGTTGTGCACACGTGTATCTCCAAGTGTAGGCAGGGAGAAAACTAAACAACAGCAAAAGTACACATGTTGCGGGTTAATCATCTGCTGTGGGTTTACCACTGCAAAAGATGATAATAACTTCACCGGAGAGGCCATTGCAAGATTGCTGTGCACTAACACTCTCCCTTATCTCCCTCAGCCTCTGCTTCTCCTCCCTGGGGACTCACACTCCAGAGTCTCTGGGCTCTGCCTTGAAACCTAAACCTGCTAAATCCCTCCCTGGCAGAGCCTGGCTGCTTGCAGGCGCTTTCCGCCCAAGGTGGACATTTAACGCTAACCAGAGCAGTGCTCTTGATACCGAACTGCCGCTGCTTTTCCAACCTCTCACCCCTAATCTGCATTGGGCGCATTTGTCCTCACTGAGGGAACATTCATTGCCATCAAAATTCCTCTATCATTGCAGCAGGGGCTGAAAGCATCTCCGCTGCACATGCACAACCTCATGGAAACCAGCTGATGATGCATTTGCTAAGTTTAGACTCCACGGCAGGTGATTTGGGTTAAAGGGAGTTTGTGATTTAGAGCCAGGCGCTTCACATTGCAGTCTGTTCATCTTCCTACATGAGGATCATAGAATCACAGAACGGTTTGGGTTGGAAGGGACCTTTGAAGAACATCTCGTCCAACCCCCCTGCCATGGGCAGGGACATCTTCAACCAGATCAGGTTGCTCAGAGCCCCGTCCAACTTGACCTTGAACGTGTCCAGGGATGGGGCATCGACCACCTCTCTGGGCAACCTGGGCCAGGGTTTCACCACCCTCATTGTAAAAAATTTCTTCCTTATATCTAGTCTGAATCTACCCTCTTTCAGTTTAAAACCATTACCCCTTGTTGTATCACTACAGGCCCTGCTAAAAAGTCTGTCCCCAAAGGCTGTGCAGCTTAGGTGCTCGGCCTTGGGGTGACTTCAAATTCATCTCTTCCTACATTGGTGCCTCCTTGCTTAATGGAGATGACTTCCTTCCTGTGGTACTTTGAGGTCTGCCCATGAAGCTGTCCTGTTAGTCCTTCCTCTTTCCATGGGAGCAGAGATCTGCAAAGACGTAGGATGAAGCACACCCCAGAGAAGAAAAAGCTCCGGCGCAGCACCGGCACAAACGGGGCAAACGTCCAACGGCGGAAATACAAACGCCTCCTATAAAAATACGAACCAAGAGAGCAAGTGAGAGAAATAATTCCTGAAGTTTCCTCTCTGCTGAGAGAGACGGGCAATAAATGGTTTCGGACACAATCTGCAAAACAAACCATTACGTCTTTTCTGTCAGGTCTCACCTGTTGTTATTTCCAACGTTTCCTCTTCCCAAGACTGGGCAGGGTTTTGCATCAAGGTAATATAGTTGCTTTTGTTCAAGAACCAGACAAGTTACCCCATCTTGTAACCAGGACTTTGTCGTAAATGAGCAAACATCTGTTAAATTGAGCTGTACTTCATGAGAGGGTGGTGGTTTTTTTTTTTTTCTTTTAAAGGAAAAAAACACAAAAGAAAACCGAGTGGATTTCTTGAGCAGTGTGACCGGCAGGATATACTCAGGTGAAGGCAGGGAACTGTCTGGGTGATTTACAAGTTGTAATGCACTTCAGTTAAGTGTCTGAAACAGAAAGGGGGAAAAAATGCCGAACTGCTCTGTTCTTCTACTGGGTCATGCTTTGCTCCAGGAGAAACATCCTTATTTCAGCTCAGCTCTTTACAACACAGACAACAAGAGTTATTAGAAAGAGATGTTTTTCAGGACAGCTTAACGAGTGCTAATTGCTCAGAGATGTAATATTCTTCTGATGGTTCTGGGGTTTTCAGCCACAAAGTCCCCAAAGCTCTCTGTCAGGTTCTTAGTTGGTGAAACTCAATATAGCTCTCAGGATTACAGTACAACTTTCCACAGTTTGCACCAGCTGAAAAATGCTCACCCCTGAATGCTTAAAAAGAGCAATTCTGAATCAGAAATATATATATATGAGCATATATATATAATTAACTCTTTGCAGTCCTTTCCCATGGAAGTCAATAGCAAAGGACTGATTTCGTGGGCAGTTTGGCAGTGTGAACTTGCTACCTCTGCTTCAGTGCTATTCCCAGAAAGCTGTTTCATATTTTCCACAGGTGAACCTCTGCCAGGTCTTCCCTGGGTTCCTGGTGCAGCATTGAGCAGTGGCACTGCAACTCAGTGACCAGCTTGTGCTACAGAAAATTTGCAAAAAATTGGCCCTGCAAAAAAAGCCAACCTCTTCCACCTCATCTTCCCAAAATCTGGTCTCCTAACCCTGCTTTAGGTGCAACAAATCTAAGAGATATTATTTGAATCTCACCTACAGGAAAGGGGGAGGCAGGGAGGGATGCTAGCTTTGACCTTGTTTCTTGTCCAAGTCTTTACTTTCATTCTGCAGAAGAAAAGTCCCGATGGACAGAAGAACCCACCCAGCCCCCCGGCTCTGGCAGAAGATGATTAGAGAGAGGCCTTAAGCGTAATGAAAACTGATGTAAACCATTTGCTGAAGGTTACGCCGCGACAGAGGCTGTGCCTTCTCCCCAAAGGAGTATGATGAGATATCTGACATGCAGCCTTGTTCTTGTGTTCAGTCAGGAACAGATCTGAGGGCAGCTAATAAACTTATCTGCATCAGATTAAATTGCCAATCCTGCCCTCCCTCTCCCTGCCCTCTCTCCCTCCCTAGATCAGTTACACACATCAAGCCAAATAAAGATAAATGCATGACAGAGTTCATTCGAATGATTGAAAATCAAGATGGAGCTGCATATTTTTCATCAATGCTATCCCAGGAAATAAAGATAAATTCCCCCACTTCATATTTTAACATAGCTTATCATAATCACCGGTAATAGCAACCAAATGTTTTTCATTTGTTACATTTTAAAGGGGGCTGGGGGAACAGTTTCCTGGTTGCAGGCTCATCGAGTCTAATTTTAAGCTAGTGTCAGGGGTCACTTCCACTTTATGTTGCATTTCTGATGAGCGTTTTTTGCTGGAATACCTGGCTTGACTAAATGACTGCAAGAAAGAGCAGGGCTATGGAAGTCAAAGCGGCGATGGTGGGGAAGGACACTTGGTCATTGGGCTGGGATTCATCACCAATGAAATGCAAACCTTGCTCCAGAGGGGATCTTTACAAGTATTATTCTCAGAGAGACAGAGCACTTCTGGAGATCCCATGTTCTCCCCATCTCTGACATTACCTAAAGGGTCTTTCCAACTACTCTGAACTCCATGTCATTCCTTTTTTTTTTTTTGAAATGCCAACATGCGTGGGAGAAGGTCCTCCAGGACTTTCCACATGTAAGCCAAAGGTTTACTAATTGATCCCCAGGGATCTACCAGTGCTGCTCTTATGCTCTTCCTTCCCTTGTTCCCTGGGTCCCTGAGGCTCCTGAAAGGATGCTGATCAGTGCGATAAAAAGTGGAAAGAGAAAACCTTCCTTACCCCAAGTAATCTGAACCTGCATAATACTGGTTTATGGTATAGCAAAGGCCACACATGGCAATATCGAAACTCTGACTCCTTATTAAGGGAACAGCAATATTGTCACGCTGATGGAAACCTTCCTTCTTGTTCAAAAGTGAGGACTCCTTCCTAGGAGGCACATGGGATAGTGCATGGGAAGAAGGCAGCCACAGAGGTGGTGGTGAGGGTGTGAAGAAATACACCTCCAGGTCTGGCAAGTAGATGACTGGGCCGTATCAAAAGTGGAGCTAGAGCAGGAATGGGCATCCCTGTAAAGCAGGGAGTTGGGACAGAGGCTTAGGAGGACACCATATAAATTCAGTAGGGTTTTTTTGCAGGCATCTCCATTTCTTCAGAGATAGTCTTCTCCACTGGAGTTTACAGACTTTTGCTGTTGACTTTAAGGGAAACACTTTCAGACTTGTCATCCTATAAGCTGCAAATGGTTTGCTCATTAGTTCTTTTGTTTCCTCCTCCTTCTGCAAATGTAGCCCCGATTTTTTAACAAAAAAGATCAGAGGAGAGGAGGCTAAAGTTGGGGAGTGGGCTGACCTGTCAGATTCCAACCCATAAATTTCTGTACTTTCTAATATAATCATAATAGCAATAAAAAGGGGGTTTGGAGCATAATGTCTCTCAATCGCAACAACATCTGGCGTGTTTGTGTCCTAGTGGTGGATTGGCAGCCATATCCCATATGGGACAAGAAGGGTCACAGCTGGCCATGGGAGGGGAGCTCTTTCCTAAGACCTGAGCAGAGAATGTTGAAAAGTAACATCATCTGGTGATAAGCTACCTTTGCCTTACCCTCTGGCAAAACACACGTGATACAAAAGGAAGGAGAGAGGAGAAAAATTAAATCTCAGGAATGCAGCTGGAGGGTGATGGGGGAACCCAAGTGGCTTAAGGAAAATTTGAGCTTGAAACCTTGGTTTTACAAGACTTGTGTTTCAAAGTTGTTTGGGAAGCTGGGTAACAAGAGGGAAAGTAACACATTTCTTGGGAACCTGCTGAACAGACCAAGTGAGAGAGGTGAGCTGGGCTCCTGGGCCCCCACCTGCTTGGGCTCCTGCCTGGTCCCTGCACCCTGTCCATGGAGATCAGAAGGTGGGAGAGAGATGGGGATGCACAGGGGTCACACTTCAGTGTTACACAGCAAGTCTTGAGCCCATTCCTGCACCCCTGCTCTCTGAAGTGCCCCTAGGTTCTCTGGTTTCAGTGTAGCCTCAGTGAGGACACCAGGATAAATGCAAGATTAATCTCTTATAATTAGTGGAGCAATTTCAGGCCAAAGCTATTGCAAAACTACAGCTGCAAGAGTCAAATGGCTCCAGTGAAATACCCTTCATGAAGCAGAGATACTTCTGGGCAAGAGCATCCCTGCACACTTAGGGCAGGATAAAAGAGGTTTGGCATCACACTGGCATGGATTAGGAATATGTGTGGTGAGAAGGAGAGGTGGAAAGGAAAGGCTGAGGGTGTGAGCATCTTCACTTGCTGCAGCTATTTTAGATCATCTGTTCATGTCCCCTTTACCTACCAGAGCTGGAGTTTCCCCAGGACATTCAAGGCACTGAAAGTCAGCAAAGAAAAGGGTCACAGAGTCTGTAAAACCTCAGAGAACAAGACCTCAGCTTTGTATCTGCTCCAAAAGATAACACCGCTAATACAGTAGCAGTTCTCCCTGGGAACCGAGGTCATCACTTCAGTTGTATTTATTCAAGGGAAAAACACTCTCTATTGTAGCCCTGTTGCAACTCTTTGACATCCAAACAAGCCTGACAGAGCTTCAGTCCACTCTCCTGACTTCGGAGCAGGCAGCAAGAGCATAAAGCAAAGCAGCAAAGAACCCCTCAGCTCTGGATGGAAAATGAGCTATCCCCCCCGCTTGCTTTTCACTCGCTAGATAAAATTTACTGCACACCTTGCTGTGCCATGTGGACTTTGCAACAGGATTGAAAATGTACGTTAAATAATAACAAACCCACAAATCATAAAGAGGGGCCAGATAATCTCTCTATCTTGTTAAGCAGCAGATTTATGGATCGTGCTCCTTGCCCTGATACCCAGACCCTGCTGTTGGAGACGGTAGCGTTACCAAGGGCTTGGAGAGCCAAAGAGTGAGCAGACTCTCAACAGGGGATTGGACATTTCAGATATTTATTGGCCAGACTTGCATGACCAAATCCACAGAGGCGTTTCTGTGTCTAACTTCTTGTTTAGTCACCCGATTTCTCACTCATTTCAATAGTAAATTAAGCGCTGAAACAGGAGCTGTGCATTGATGCCTGTAAATCTGGGACCTGCTGACTCCGGCAGAGCAGCGAGGGGTTTTACGGCAGAGCTAATGAGCTGGGCAGAGACCAGCCACCATGCTGTACCTCTGGGTGTCTTTATGGCCATTGTCTTATTTTTAATTTCCCTGTCTGCTCCAGCGCTGAAGCGATAACCAAAGAACATATCTCCAGGCAAGTATGGGTAGAGCAGTTTGGAGCTGATGGAGGACACCACAGCAGGGTCTGCTCTGCTCCTTTCCTTTTCTTTCTTCAGCAGTGTGATGTGGTCCACACACTCTTGCATCCACTTGAAAACAGAGCTTGACTCTTCATACAGCATTGTAAGGGTGAGCTTGCAATTCACAATGTGGTGCTCCTGGTGTTGGCTACCTATGTGCATCCCCATCCAGATTCAAAGTGACCGTAGTCCTGCAGAAATCCAGGTGCTGCTGTGGGTCTGAGCCTGCTGCTAATCTACCCGAGCTGTGCATCGAAAACAACGAGCTTTTTCCAACCACTCTCATCCCAGGCTCGCACCTCTGTAATGGCCTTAGGCCAAGTTCTCAGCTGGGGGCAAGTGGCACAACTTTGACTTCAAAAGGGCTGTGACTCTCCAAGCAGCTGAGGATTTGTGATCGTTTCTGGCTTAAACCGTATTCAGGTCTGGCAAAGATGCAGTGGTGTAAAACTGATGCAAAGAAAGGACTAAATTAAGGTGTTTGAAAAAATAATAAAAAAAAAACTGTATGAAAAGCAGTTCTGTTGTATGGTGTCCTCATCTGCAATAAAATATTCTGTAATACAAAACTCGGTGTGTGTAAAAATGGCTCTAAGTCACTGATACCTATAGAACTGCACCTCTTTTAGCCAGTTTTACCCAATATTGCTGCTGAACAGCACCCAAACCCTCACATGGTGCAAACAAATACCACATTTTTCACCTTTCTTTCTGCAATATGGCTCAGGATGTGTCATTCTTCTGTGGACAAGGAAGCAAGGGGACCCTAAAGAACATTGCTGGCCGCAGAAAGAATGTGTCTGGAAGAGCAATCTGTTATTGTTATTATTCAAACAGCTCGATAACACCAAAACAAAACACGGCATGAAGCAAGGAACCTGCAATAGTTTCTCAACCAGCCAGGCCAAGTAGGGGAATTATCTTATTCCCTCCTCAGCATCGACAGAGCACATGCACCAAATTTACAGCAACCACCCCGACCCAGCTTTGGGTTGACGACTGGGGAGAGCGGCATGTGCACTGCATGTTGGACCAGAGGGATTTTGCTTTGGGCAAAAACCCCCCACCTACGTGGAGAGAGGCACGGGTTGGCCAAGCTG
Source organism: Haliaeetus leucocephalus (assembly GCF_000737465.1). Classification (NCBI taxonomy): domain Eukaryota; kingdom Metazoa; phylum Chordata; class Aves; order Accipitriformes; family Accipitridae; genus Haliaeetus; species Haliaeetus leucocephalus. The sequence goes on along the minus strand of NW_010972972.1, from coordinate 5,100,749 downwards.
GAAAGGAGAAGTAAATCTGCAGATTTATGGATGGCAAGATTTTGCTTGGAAGAGAAGTGAGGGAAGAAATGTTTGGGAGGCGGGGAGCTGGACACTGCTGAGAAGGAATGCCAAAATCCATTGGTTTTGGGGGGTCAATGTGGAAGAATCTTCCTATCCCTTTCTGAGGGTGCTGGTTTAAATGGCTGGTTGTTGAGTTGCGATCTTAAGCAGAGGACAGCACAGCCTCTGCCCTGTTTTCTGGGATGCCATGCAGGGATGTGCAGAAGATGTCTGTGTCCATCTCCAGAGGGAAGCAGGAGAGAAGCTCCCACTCCTTCCTAGACGCTGCAACCCTGATGTTGCATGTGATACAGAAAGACACCATAAAAAACAGAATTTTAATAGTCAACTAAAAAACCTCAACAAGGTACCAACCTTCTGGGGTCTGGCTGGGGCTTGCCACCACCACCAGCCCTTGGGGAGGGTCACACATAAGACATGCCCATCCCTTTCTCAGCTCTGGTGCTGAGTGATTAGTCTTCAAGGCAGAGAGATAATTCATTCCTCATGCCAGAGGAGGCCCTGTCTCAGTGAGCAGAAAGACACACCAGTGATGGCAATTACCTTTGGATCCTAGGTTATAATTTTTGGATACTGAGCTCAGAGCAGCTGACCTGTCATTCTGCAGCAAGACCTTGAGCCAGGGCCATGGAGGTCAGAGAAAATAAGAGAGCAAGAGAGCAGCGAACGATTCATTCTTTCAGTCACTCAATCCTCAGGAGCAATAGCTATCTCAATCTTCAGCATGGAGGCTGATGATGAATGGTTTTATTACCAATGATAATTTAAACCATGTGCAATGTTTACCATATTACCTGTTTGCCTCCTTGCCCTCAGCTATGGGAGTTCTGCTGTAAGAATATTCACTGTTCACCTCCTGTGTTGGGATGGGTGAAGCAGTACAGCATGACAGAGGACTTTCCTCATACCCTTTCCAAAAAGCTCTCACTGATTTGGGGTACATTTCTCTCCCCTCAAATTGTACCCCCCCCCCCCTTTTGCTTCTTAAGAAACTGCCAGACATCTTAAACACATTTAAAAATACATGTCCTCCACTGTAATCCATTATCTAAGGTTCCCATGTGGGCTCCATCATCAGAGACTGCCAGATTGATAGCGTGGTTTGCATGGGGGCCCCAGCATGGGATGGGTTGGAAACAGAATTAGTCCACAGAGCACATCCTCTGTGTTTCTACCTTTATTGGAAAGAGGGAATGGGCTGTGTCAGGTGAAGGGCATGAGCAAGATACAAAGCAATGAACTAGTTACGCAGGACAACAGATGGCAAGAGGGAGACCAGAGAGGTGGAAAATAAGGGGGAGCGTAGAGGTTCCTCCGAAAGAGCTGAAATGACACTATCCTTGCTGATGGTTTTCAGCTGTTTGGGTGCATTTGGAGATTTCTGCTTTATTAAAAAGGGTTCACATTCAAGATAGGTGCAGGCTGAAATCTGAACTCTCACACACCTTGGAGGGGTTTGGATTTAGACCTGGATACAAACCACGTCTCGCATATCCAAGGGCTGAGAACAGATAAAGGTGTCGTGTCAAGAGGTAAATGACGAGGATTCAGAAAGGCAAGTTGTACTACTCTTGTTACCATCGGTCAGCTAAATCAATGGGGGTTGTTCCCTTGCTGAGCTGATCAGCAGCATGTGTTTCTGGAGGAAATACACACGTCCAAGCGTAAAGTATGTGTTCTGTGCCTGGTCTTACATTAAACTGTTCGATGCACGGTGTGCTGTGCCTCTAAAGCAACCCAGTGAAACAACTATGGCCATGTTCAGCAATGACTCCCATGGAAATTGTCACCTCTTTCCCAGAGACATGTAATTCTGATAGCATCAAGCCATATTTTTCCAAAGCTTATTGTGCTCGTGGTTGCTGAGAAAAAACTTCAGAAGACCAACCATAATGGCTCAAAACCAAGAATTTAAATAAAAAGTTTATCGAATGTATTATGTTGCAGAATCTCATAATTTCAGTGTCAAAGTCAGGTTTTTAAGTGGGTAAGAAAGACAGTTCTTCAGGCACTTACAGAATCTGGAAATGGACAGATGTACTTTTAAAGAAAGCAAATTTCTTTAACAATTTTAGGCTACATCCAGGTAGTATCACTACACTGACCCTAGAAAGACCTCTGGAAGCTTCTTGTAGAGTTCTTTCCATTCTTCTCCAGAGGAGTCCCAGAAGTATTTGACAATCATCTACCATTTATTGCTTGCCACTTCATTCTTTTCCAGATCATTTATCACTCAATATCAGCCCCAAGGAACCTCACCAGCAGGTTGAAAATTGATCTTCCTTTCCTAATTCTAGTTTTCTGTCTCTTACATGGACCCATTCCTTAACAGAGCTGTGACTCTCCTATCATGACTGTATCATTTCCATAAGAGTCTCTAGTGATGAACTTCATCAAAGTTTAATTAAATTCTACTCTCTTGTTATCAGTCATACCCCTCCCCTTTTTCAATAACATACACCAAGAACTCTACTAGACCTGGGATGGCTTCTAAGGGGAAGTTATGCCAGTTTGCTCCTTTGGTTCTTCTACCAATTATTTTAAATATTACTTCTCAAAATTTGATTGTATCTCGGAAAGCCCTGACCTTCAATTTGCAAAATACCTTAAGTAGCCAGACACAGCATTATCAAACCATCAAATTACTGTTTCAGAAGCTGATTCTTGTAGGAAGCTCCATAGTTTTGGTAGACACTTCCTTCAAGAGCCTTAGATGAATATTGTCTGGTACTGGACATAGAATCACAGAACGGTTTGGGTTGGAAGGGACCTTTCAAGGTCATCTACTCCAACCTCCCCACAATGAGCAGAGACATCTTCAACCAGATCAGGTTGCTCAGAGCCCCGTCCAACCTGACCTTGAACGTTCCCAGGGGTGGGGCATCGACCACCTCTCTGGGCAACCTGGGACAGGGTTTCACCACCCTCAGCATAAATCCTTATATCTAGTCTGAATCTTTCCTCTTTTAGTTTAAAACCATCACCCCTTGTCCTATCACTACAGGCCCTACTAAAAAGCCTGTCCTCATCTTTCTTACAAGCCCCTTTAAGTACTGGCAGGCTGCTATAAGGTCTCCCCAGACCCTTCTCTTCTCCAGGCTGAACAACCCCAACTCTCCCAGCCTTTCTCCATAGCAGAGGTGTTCCAGCCCTCGGATCATTTTTGTGGCCTCCTCTGGACCTGGTCCAACAGGTTCATGTCTTTCCTGTGCTGAGGACTTGTTCCCTCATAACTTTTCAGATCCCAGGAAGATGAGCAGACTCGTTTCTCATGCTGCCAATCTATGGTGTGGGTTCCTGCAGGCCTAATTGAAACAGCAGGGAAGTGGCAGAGCGGTTATCTGGGGCAGCGTTTAGCTCTCAGTCTCTAGCAGGACATTGTCTTTTAGCCACGTCGTCACAGAAAAGCTTCTGATTCCAGATGGCATTAGCCAAACTCATGCTGAAGTAGCTCAGCCCATCCTCTGTGCAAAACCTTCAACCCCTGCTGAGGCATGGTGAAGATATTTTGCAGGCCACCTCCAGCCTAATAGCAATCAGGTGCAAGCCCACTGAGACCCAAACCATCATAGCCACTGGCCTTTGGTCTGGTTTTCCAGCAGAACAGGGTCATACTTGCTTCGTTTAACTCTCTAGGGTTTTGTCCATGCAGTGAAATGTCAAAAGAAAAAGCCCACCAAGGCACTGAAATGGGATGCAGGAGGACTTTGGTACATCTCTTGCCTTTGTGACGTTGGGAAAGCATTAAGTTTATGTAGTTTTCCCATCAATGTTTCAGCAGTGCCGTTTCCTTGTTGCACACTGTCGTTAACAGCAGTTAATGACTGTGCATAAATAGCACAGGGAGGGGAGCCTGAAGCAGGGTGAAGATGGTGGACAAAGAGCTATACAAAATTTTGTCTCTCCCTCCTAAGTTACCATCTCACAAGGGGGAAAGCTGTCATGAGAGATGGCCACAGCAGTAGTTTCTGCAGTTCATTCTCCCAGCATTTTCACTTAAACATAGGGGAGAGGTTTCTCATTTCCAGTATTCTTCAGTGCATGTTTTATAGCCCCAACGGGAGACTGGTGGCTTTAGCGCTGGGGATATGTGACAGCCATGTGGCAAGCATCATTTGTTTGTCTTGCTGGACGTGTGCTGAGCCTGGATGGATTCAGGTTGCCGCACCAAGTTCTCAGCTCTGGAGAATTTGATGTCCTTCGAGGTCTCCCCAAGGTCCTGAGTTCAGGGAGGTCTCTGTCTTGAGAGCTCATCTGCTGGGGCAGGAAGGAGGATTAGTTAGGTTGCCTCATTTGCAAGCAAGCTGAGGCTGTTTGCAGTGAATTTGCTCCATAATCCTCTCTCAGGGTCCTGCAGGCAACCAAACACATTTGGCTACCCCTAGTGGTTCGTTAATAGAGTTTGTAATGAAACACTTGGAAAGAAAGCAATAAAGTACGATCCCATAAAGAGAAGTATTGCAAAGGACGAGAAAAGGATTCAACCCCAATGCAAGCTGTCGATCAGACCTTTGAAGGTGATGAGGCACGCAAACACAGCCCCAGGCATCGGGTAATGGTTCCTCTTATTTCCTTTGTATTTAAGCAGTGTTCGGAAGCGGAGAGCATGGGCCCCTCCTGCACTGCACATACACATAGTTGGAGATAATCTCTGAATGGAGAAGACAGACTATCAGTAGGGGGAAGAAAAAAGGAGGAAGAGATTTGCTTGCTCTCATCTTTTGTTTCTGCCTTAGATCAAGCAATAAGCTGAGGTCTCTGGAGTCCCGTTCAGCGACCCACTCAGTCTCATGGCCTCTTCTTTTTGGTAGAGAGCCGGACAGAGGGGTGCAATTGCATTCCCTCCTCACCTCTAAAGAGCTACAAGCCAATCTATAGACTGGCTTTCCAACCAGAGCCCAGATCTGTTCCCTGGGAAATCTCTTGCGGGTATTTCTGACCTCTCCAACACACTTCCAGCCCTCAGGAGCCACTGCAATCCCTCCCGTGCATAGGGGAGAAGTGATGTCAGGAAGTAGGAAGGCCAGACAAGGAAAATTCACTTCTGGAGGGTTATGGCATGTGTTTTTCCCCGTGGGGCCATTGCAGCACATTGATGCTCAGACAACATCTGGGTATGCAGGCAGCTCTGCTTGGGGGAAGCGTTTCATGAGATGGGTCTGTGTTTGAGGCACAAGGAATAAAACAGGACTCTATCAGTGTTTGGGGTTGCTGTTTTTCTACTTAGATTATTGCCATGGTCCTAAGAGCAAATCTAGGAAATCAAAAGTGGAGACTACAGGAAAAAGGAACAAAAGTCAGAGAGAAATCACACCCCTGGCACTGAATTGCAGCCCTGATCCCCACCAAACCCTGTTTAACAGCTTGATGCTTTTTGCCCCGGCATTGCAATGGTTAAAAAATAAAGCTAAATACAAGCTGCTGCACTGCTAGCTGTATCAGGCAATGGCTGTCACATGCTCACTCCTCATCTGGATGCATCCACAACTCACCAGAGGACCCAAATAAATGTTAATTGTACTCCAAAATCACTGTCAGCCCACAGAAAATGTCATGTATGAAAGATTTGTGACAGAGGTCAAAAATCTGGAGAAACAATAGATCAGACCACTGTCAAATTACACAAAATTTGTAATAGGAATGAAAGATGTGGGGGTCTGAATGAAAAGGCTCAGCAGTCTTACCAACTGTCAGGTTTTTCTCTGGCCTGTGCAGATTTTATTATTGCTCCTTGGCATGTAAAATTTGAAAAGGGGGTTTCTGAAATACGAATAGCGAGTGAAGAAGCTGAGGACAGTGCCTCAGAGACACTGAAAGGAGTTACCCTGAGCTCTGCATCAAGGGCCAGGCTATCTGATATGCACTGCAGCATATGGACTGGATTTGTCCTGGGTGATGGGGGTGCATTCCCTGGAGACTCCCCTTTATTATCAGTGGAAAGAAAGAGGCACTTCCAGAAGAAGTGGGCTGAAATGCCCTCTGAAGTTGTCTCCATCAGTTGCAACTAGTCAAGGGTGCTCCTGACCTCAGCTGGCTAACTGAGGTTGGGTAAAATGAGGTCTAAAATCTACAGATCTAAATATCTGCCCATTAGGAGGCTAGGGGAGGAGTGGAGGTAGAGCAGAGGAGGTGGGCACTGAGTGGCTGGAGGAGGTGGAGGTCCTAAATGGCACGATAGGGTAGAAGTCAAAGGCAGGAAGATAATGGGGCTGGGGAGTGAAGGAGGCAAGAGGCAAAGCTTCTCTAGTGAATTCTTGGATAAAGAGGAGAGCAATTCTTCACAGTCATCCCCAGTCATCCAAACCTCTAACTTGTCAACCCTCATGCTCCCACAAGAACTCTACCAAGAGCTGTGAGCGTAGGAAAAGTGAACTCCCACCTATGTGAAAGTGCAGAACAGACAAAAAGTTCACCAGATATCAACAGGATGCACAAAAATCCATGGAGAAAAGAGAGACAGAGGCTACTAGCTGGAAATACAGAGATGAGCTTGTCGCATGGGATAGACAGCTCAGACAGAAATGCAGCTGAATCAAAACACCCAGATTTTTGGGAACAGATGCACTCTCAAGAACACGCCAGAAAGCTAGAGGTGCCTTATACTGGCCAAATACGATCAAGGATATCTGAGGTCTGGTGAGCAGATGTTATATAGGCAAGGAAATGCTGGCCAAGCAACAAACAGAGACAATGCAAATATACAGCGTCCCCAGTAGATTTTGGAACAAACCAGGAAAGGACCTTTTCATTGCAAACCACACAAACTACCTCATCGTTGCAGACAAGTGTTCAGACCGAGGGGAGGTAGACGAACTGTCAGATGAAATGCAATAAAGCAAAGAAGCATTTCAGCAGGCACCTTGTTTGACTTGCAGTAACTTTGCATGATTTACCCAGGAAGAGAAATCCTGTCCCAGCACGTCGCCCTCTGACCGTGACCAAACAGCAAAGCTGAACCAGCAGTTTTATTTGCTAAGATTGTACTGAAGGAAGCAAAGGCAGTTCCTGGAGAGTCATTCTCTAGGGGAGAAATACTCTCATTGAAGACCAGCATGACGCTCTGATTCAAGCGCCAAAGTCCAAATACTCGCACAGCATGAAAGAACCAAAAGGAGTGGAAAAAAATACAAGATGAGAAGGAAGACAGCCAAAGACCAAAGCTTACCTTTCTCACAAACTGGAGACCTTGTAGAACACCTTTTTGGGGTCTTTTCCAGGACCAGACTATTTTCTTGGAACAAAACGTGAATGTGTAAGAGCACTCCATGTACTGAGATGTAAAAGGCATATAAGAGAAAGCAATTTTTTGAAGCCACAAGTATATTTGCCCATTGCACATACGAGCTACAGATGCAGATGTAAGAGATTACAGATCCGCTGAGACTTGACCAGAGGGACACAGAAGGAACACGGACCATGAGCTAGCAGCAGATACAGAAATATATGCAAAATATCACATACCCCCAGAAGAAATACATTCTGGAGAGTTTCCTGTTCTAAAAGAAAAGGTCAGCCCCAGTTCACTGCAAGATGTACATGAGAGTTTGAAAATAGTCAAGGTCTTTGCATCAAGGGGTGAGGCCTCTGATCCAGCCCACTGCTAGACTTCTTCCCTGTCTTTTCTTACTCTGTGGGCCAGCTATGGGCCCTACATCACCTATACATTCTGTAGCTAAGCTATAGACCAAGATGAGACTGAAAAACCTCTCTGAACCCAACATTTAGTCTTGTAATTCTTCAAAAACAATAAATATTTGGCCAATCTTCCTCCAAAAGGTTTTGCTGTGAAACTATGGTAAACAATGCATAACATAAATAGAGATATTAAAGGGAACATGGTAGAATGTGAAATATGGAAAGAGAATTATTATTATTACTTATTTATGTTTTTAATTCTCCTCTTCAAAAAAAGAAAAAAAAACCCAAACCAAAACAAAACACATGGAAAAGGGGACTTTACCAAAGGTAGCATCCGCCCAGGGGAAGGTAACATGATAGCATGCTCATACTTAAAGCAGTTTTGGGAATGGAGGGACCCCTAATTGTGGGAAATGGTCAACAGGGGAGAACTGCAATGGGAAAGGAAGGGATCAGGTCTGAGTATTGAAATTCCCTGTTTATGCTTGAACTCTGGCATCTGGTACAGCAGATTTGCTGGAGGGTGAGTGAAGAGGGTTATGGTACAAAGGCAGAGGAAAAATGTATGGGCTGGGAGTAATTTCTTGCTAATGTTTAAGATTGAGGAGATTCGACAGATTCCTTCCCTGAGTTTCCTTACACCAAGCACAGGTTTTTGGAGGTTGGTGTAGAGAAATAGTCCAACTATCTGTCTCTGTCTTTTGTTACTAGAAAATGTATCTGTCTGCCTGACTGTCAATCATGGTGTTTATATCTAAACATTATTTCCTTATTCAGTTGGAGGACAGGGTGCATCAGGAAAGTGATCATCTGCAAGGCACTGAAAGCTCACATGGCATTTGAAAAAAAATCCCTTTCCCTTCCAATCTGTCAGACTGATGGACCAGAAAGAGTATCAAATCCATCAGGCCTGGCTGTGTGTGTTTATTAGTAATGGAACATAAAACACATTTGGGGCTCACCTGTTGAGAAATTCAGATGAAAGTTTCCCTTAAGGATGTCTCATTTTCACAAACACCAAAACCCTGCATGGTGAGGAGACCTGAAGAAACTCCTGCTGTTAACTCGGCATGAGGATTGCACAGCTGGGATGGGCTCCATTAATAAACATCATGTTCAGAAAATCCTCCTCTGCAGGACTGTGTGTACTCTACCAGGAAAACGAAGAGGCAAAGGGCTGCAAAACCAGGAGTTACGATTTAGCACGCTCATTTGAGATACTTTGATTTTCACAAGGTGCAAAATAGAAGTTTCAACCTCTGAAACTTGAAGCACCCTAAATCAGCAGCATTTTTGTTTCTCCAGTTTGTCCCTATCTGTCTCATTCAACTAAATCCACTTAATCAAGCAACTCTGCGCCTAAAACCAGTCTTCTGAAAATGACCTTCTTGCTTCAGACAGTCAAGATATGCCCAAGGGCAGCAAGCACTGATGAAGCCCTGGTCATACAGCAGATAGGTACAAAACCTGGTTTTACTTTAATGGAACAAGCACTGAAACTAAGTTTCCTACCTGCTGCTCATTCACTGATTTTGGGTAAAACAGAGTCCCTCGGTGGTCATCCATGCCTTGTTGGTTTTGTCTAGCTGGACTCTGTAAAATTTCTTGTGATGTTTTTGGGCCTTCCTCATGCTTGCCATGTAGAAGGCACTGTCCCTGCTAGCCCTGTGTGTCTAAGAGTCCCCAGCTCGTCTCAAATAACAACGATGTGTGACATTTCAACACTTACTTTGGGCAGCTCTATTGCATGCAATATTTGGAAACATCATCTGGCACAAAGGATCCATTGAGTTCTGTTTTCTCTAAAGCTGGTGGGCTTTAGCGTATAAATTTCATGTTTTCCAAAGGCAGAGGGTCACCCTAAGAGGACCCATGAGTACGTGAGAAATTCACATACACCAAACTTTGACTGACACACCACACAGACAAAGGCAGAAATGAAGTTACTCCTTTGTGGTCCATTTTTGCCCCGTTAATGTTTAAGGCAATACCTCTAGGGAGCTCTTAGATGGGAGAAGTTGGCTGTGGCCACCTGCAGAGGTCTGCAGTTGAACCATAATCCCAGCTGATATAAAGCAGGGAAGTTGCGCTGCCGCCTATGGAGCTATACCCTGGAGATACATCCAGCTAGGTCTGGTCCTGGAGCTACAGCCTGGTCTGGTCCTGTTTGAACAGTTTCTCCTGTCACCTTTGGAGGGTTTTATTCCTGTTTCAGCTATAAAAAGCCTATTTCATAGCAGGTATTTGCTATAAGCCTCTTTAAAACTTTTATTTTTAAAAAGTGTAGCAGTCACTGGAAAGCAAGCTCAGCAGACACTGTGCTTCACTGCGCTTGTCCATAGTCTGGACAGACCATCACTAACAGAAAGAGGGTTGCTTCCATCTCCCCAGTGCTCTCCTTCTGCATCTAGGACGGTGTGAGGACCAGCCTGGTATTACAGAGACCCAGGCTCAGCATCCTACTCTGCCACTCACTTGAAGGGTGACCTTGGCCAAAGCACTTCATCTCAGTTCCCCTTCTGGGACAATAAAAGGAAAAGCAAGGGCTGAGGTCACAAAGCATTCAATATCTGCAGAGGTGGGATCACAAAAGTTCTCTGAACATGGCTCCAGTGCCCATTGTTTTTAGAGTGCAAAATTTGCACCTCTGTGAGTATCGGCAGAGTTGCTCTCCCTCATCTCATTATCTTTTATCCCCTCTGGATGAAGGACCTAAGGCAGCACGTAAGGGTGGCAGGGGTTCATCTCACCTAAATTTAGCCCCCTGAAGCATCAGAGTAGGACCCTGTGACACAGTCCAGTGCACATCCAAAACTTGGTCCATCCCACCAGCCTTCATCTCCCAAATATCCTATCCCATCCTATTGGGATGGAGAGAGGGTGCCTGCCTCTCTCCTCTGTCTCTAGAAGCTTTTGGGATCTACACAGCCAACAGACCCAGGGCATGGGCTTACCTGTAGAGGCTGGCTGAGTGTTAGCATACTCCTTGAATGGTTTTAGCAATGTTGCTTGAGCAGTGGCCAGAGACTATTCACCATGCACAGTTTTGGAGCAGAAAATGGGGATTTTTACCTGTGTGGATGTGAGTCACGATCTGAGGTCAAACCTGACCTGCTTTCCTTACCTGTTCAGATGTAGCCTGGATGGTCAGTGTTGGCCTGAGGTTGAGCTCAGAGACAACAAGAGTTGGGAGAGGAGAATGCAGACCCTTGTGACCCACTTGGCTGCACAGGAGGGCTCAGGGGGAGCTGAAAATGCATCTTCTGCACTCTCAGTCACTACCCAAATTGGAGAAGGAGCCTAGCTCTTTTGGCGGAGAAACCTGGACTTGCTATCGGGGTGTTGGTGTCTTTCTGGGAGGGCATGGCCAGGTATCACCATGCTGAGGACATCCTGACTGGTTTTGGAGCTGGGACAGGGATTAAACCAGCATCTGCACTTACAGCTGAGCCTTAAATTCCACCCTGTCAGTTGCTCTTGGTCTCTTTGTTGTTCATTGTCTTGACCTGCAAGATTTTCCTGCCCTTATTTGAAGAAAAAAAAACCAACTGCAGTGTGGAAAAATGAAGGTGGGTGAGAACAGCACCCTTCCCACAACGAGCGCAATGCCGGCGTTGCTGCATCTGATGACATGACTCTCTTCACTTGAATGTTCACGTGGGGCTCTGCGGTCCCTCTCCCTTCATTTCCAAAAAAGTCCTCACTTGTCCGCGACTGTTGGTGTAAGCATTAACTATAACCATATTAGGGCCAACGGTCAGACCGAAGCTAGCAGCAACACAGCTGAGTGATGACACCCTGTCTTCTGTGACAAAGGCTGCTTCCCTCATTTCAGATAATGATGGTGTTTTTTATTTATGAATAAGCAAATTTCCGGGGGATGAGAAGCAATGAAATCAGCCCAGGCTCAGCCTTCTGGGAAGGCAGGAATTCACACTAAATGGGATCCATCCCACGATGGTTAGTGTAAATTAAGCAGTTTCTGGTTTAAGTGCCTGGAGATGTACATGCTTGTCAGATACTAATAGTTTTAAGTAAGTGACGACCCTTGTGTGACTTGGGTAAGCCCTGTCCAAACCCTTACATGTTTCAGAATCATTCAGGCCTTGATCTGACATCCACTAATTGGAATAGTCTTTCTGCAGACTAAATATTTGCAGATTCCCTTTCCTCGGTGGTGCAGGCAAGAGCTGGAGTCTCAGCACTGACATCCTCCTGGCATTGTGTCCTGGGTACCATCCCCAGGGAAGGCGATATTGGACTTGGACATTATCTGGATCTGATTAGCATCAGATCTTCTGGCATCTGTCCCAGTCTTCCTCTCCATCTATTTTATGTTCTCCTTTTTTTCTATTATCCTTAATTTTTTTCAAATAAAAGGAATATTTTTTACTAGCATCAGATTTTGAGGGAGACTGAAGCATGCCAGGAGTCACTTAAAAGATTCAAGGCAATGCTGAGCTTGTTAATTTTTTCAGGGCTACTTCTTTTCCCAGTGGGAGTTTATTGTGACTTAACTGTGGAGAAGACTCCAGGGTAACGTAATTGCCAGCCACAGTTACGGGTTGAGGTGGTCAACTCTATGGGAAGGTGCTACTGGAATGACAGAGATGTAGTTAGACTCAAAATAATTGCTTAATTCCCCATTTTGCTATAGCCTTCCTTTATAGGTTTCGCTGCCTCAGCTTGCTGGATGAAAAACAGAATTAATCCATCCTTTTTTCCACCCTTTCAGCTGCACTTCTTACTGCATGTCTATGAGTTTTCCCCCATATAGGGAAAGGCTGCACTGGGCTAACCTCTCTGTCCTACCTCTGAGAAGATGCAGGAGCTCAGGAAAGAATGATCGAGCCTGAATACAGCAAGACCTATTTTGGTTCTGCCCTCATTTTGTTCCAGGACCTTAAAAGACATTTATTTTCCATCCTCCTAGCTACTGGTATTTTTTTTTTTGAGGCAGTAGTCTCAACATTTGAATCGATGGCAGTGCTGGGCACTGCTGTTAGAAATGTAATGGAGGATACCTAAGGTACGTCAGCAGCCAGAAAGGTCGGTTGCTTTCTGCCCCTATCAAGCCGGACACACAGCACAGTTTGTTCCTTATCTCTTTTCCACTGCTGCAATATTTTTCAAAACCATGTCTGAACTATTTTGCAGGTTGCTGGGGGTAAAATGCAAATGCACGATGTCACTGACAGTCCAAGAAGCAATGCGAGATGCCTTCATTTCCATTTTCTCTATCAGCTTAAGAAGCACACGAGTGCTTCCCGGCATTTCTCTGTTCAGAAATGTTAAGGGTGGCAGAAACCATCGAACCCCTAATTTGATCTCCCACATAGCACAGAACAGATGCTTTCACCTCAAAACTGGACTGAGCCCAGTGACCTGGATTTGTTTAAAGTATCTTTTCCTGAAGGTACCCTAACGATTGGCCAACACTTTAACCATTCCTTGATAGATAGCCCCAGGCTGTCAACCTCCCCCTTCAATTTACAAGGCTCACTTGCTTGTAACCAACGTTTTTTTGGCTTCAGCTCCCAGCTGTTGGCTCTTGCTACTTTTTTCTCTGAGTAGAGTCCTTTATTATTCCCTTGTGTTAAGCTAATATGATTGTAGATCTTGCTGGAAGCGTAGAGGGTTTTCTCCTCTGAACTTAGAACAGTTCTTACCCCATATCTATGCTCAATTAAGAGAGGTCTTGGTAACAAGCAAAAGGGGTAGGGTTGAACCAACACAGCCCAGGATTTGGCAGAAGAGTTCTCTTTTCCCAAAGCTATTACCCAGCAATGAAATTACAGTCAGGTTTCTTTCTCAAGAGGTAACAGCGCAAATCTGGGATCTCTGCTCAGGAACATATTTCAACACGTACCTAAGAATGACTCTAACGTTTTACCAAAACAATGGGTACTTAAACAAGTCTTTCAGTACTTTCTTCTGAAGGAGATTGGGACAAGGCTAAATCCCTGCTGTAGCAGAGTAACGCTACCCAGAAACTACAGCGGTGGGAGAAGAAAACAACCCTTGTGCGTCTCCGCAGTGAGGTCCCGCTTCATCAGCTCACTCTGCTTCAGTGATGTCCCAGACAGCCTGGCAATTTTGTTGATGGTCAGAGGGGGGTGGGAGATGTTTACAATGGGGTTTCTGAGCACCAAGAGCCCAGTAGTTCCACCTCACAGACTGCCCGGCATCCCTGTACTGGGGTGACTTTGCTCTGTCCTGTTCCCCATCCTCCCTCTCAGCTGCACCTCTAGTAGTCGTCCAAAGCTTACTGAAGTGAAAAATGGGTTTCTGCTGATTTTGACGGGCTTCAGCTCAGGCTCCCAGCGTGCGCATGTGCCTCTCACTTCCAAACACAGCCACCCCAGTTCAGACACAGCGTGTCTGAAGGCTCCTGGCATCCACGTCCCACAGCTTTTCTACTCAGCTCTGAGCCACATGGCCAAGGACTTCACGCCTTGAGTCCGGGCCATCGCCTGGCTGGATGTGCAGCTCCTTCCAAATTGCCAGCGTTAGCACCTTGTCCCTGGGCAGCTTCAGCCCTGACCGGTGCGGCGGTGCGGCTGCGACGGTCAGGGCTGAAGCTGCACATGGACAAGGTTTTTGGGGGCCCACCTACAGCTCTGCACCCCCCCTCCCTCCCGTCATGCACACATAGACACACATACGCGTACGCAGAGCCATGTGCATTTCCTGGCTTTGTTTCAACAAGCAGAAAATAAAGTGGGAACCTCTGGTCTAATCTGCAGGGACAGGATTCCTGAATTAATAAGTCACCAACATCTAATTCACCTCCCTGTCCTCAGCAGCAAGCATAATGATTCCCTCTTTGCCTCTAACAAAAGTAATAAAAAGAAAAAAATTAAAATAGAAAATTCCTGAACAATGCTTTTCTTTTCTTTTCTTTTTTTTTTTCCTCCTAACATCAGTAAGTGGGGGTACTTCCACGATCTTGAAATTAAAACAATCCAGACAAACAATATGTCGAGCTCTGTCCTGCTTCCTGCTGCAATTATTCCTAATGTTTGGCCTCAGATCAGAGGCAGCGGCAATCTCTATAAATACGACAGCAGAGTGGAGAGCTATTTCCAACAGAAACGCCTCCCGAATCATGTCAGGAATTTATGAGGCTGAGAACGGGCCAAGATTGAAATATGTTCTGGATCAAATGGCATTGCATAGGTGGCTCTGATCAGCTTGGCAGTGGTGGGATGAAGAAGGAATCCTCCAGATGGAGGGGTGGAGGGATATTTATTGATTTAAAAAAAATAATAAATTAAAGCTGAGAGTGACAAGAAAAGGCATTGGTATTTTAAAACTCAGGCTCTGCCAGACAGAGCCAGCAAGGAAAAGGCTTTAACAAGTCTAGACTCCTCTGCATCTTTGTGTGTGTGTGTGTATGTGTTGTTACTCTTTCTGTAAAAGCTCCCTGGACCACTTTGTGTCTGGTAAGCAGGAAGAAGCAATCCCTATACCTCTACATTTACCCCTCTAACTCCCATATTTTGGGGGGTATGCTTGCAGATTTTCCCCCCCCCCCCATTGCAGACCATTTGGAGAAGGTGTCATCTGGTGGGTTTTGGTCAATGCCTGCCTCCCAGCAAATGTGAAGTAAAATATTTTTCCCATCTCTGTTTCTGCATCAGGTTAGACAGAGTCCTCCTCAGAGCCAGATCAGCCTCCTACACCTAAATAAACAAGATGGGGAAGGGGAGAGAGAGCCGTGGGGAAATGGGTTGGCATGCTCTCTCCCCTTGCCAGCTCTGAAGGTGCAGCACTGAGAAACACTGAAATTTGCAAAAGAAGCACCAACATCTATTTTCTTTAACTTGCAGAGACTCAGTGTCAGACCTTTTCACCCCATTTTCCTGAACCTTGAGGTAACCAGTGCTGCAAGTAACAGATCTCACTTGGGCAGAGACACCAGCTCAGACAGAGCAACACTTTCTTTCATAAGCAAATTGAACGTACAGCAGCAGCACAGCCTTACACCAGGATTTTCCAGGGGTAAACTACTGGTTCACACCTTAATAGGGCTTTTGGGCAGGGACAGCATACGTGGTGCCACATTGTGCTGTTTTTGGCTGGGACAGAGTTACATTTCTTCCCGGTAGCTAGTATGGGGCTGTGTTTTGGATTTGTGCTGAAAACAGTGTTGATAACACAGAGATGTTTTCATTCCTGCTGAGCAGGGCTTACCCAGAGCCAAGGGCTTTTCTGCTTCTCACCCCACCAGTGAAGAGGCTGGGGGGGCACAAGGAGTTGGAGAGGACACAGCTGGGACAGCCGACCCCAACTGACCCAAGGGATATTCCAGACCATAGGATGTTCTGCTCGGCTTATAAAGCTGGGGGAAGAGGAAGGAAGGGGAGGACATAGGAGGGCCACAAAAATGATCAGGGGGCTGGAACACCTCTTCTATGAGGACAGGCGGAGAGAGTTGGGGTTGTTCAGCCTGGAGAAGAGAAGGCTCAGGGGACACCTTATGGCAGCCTTCCAGTACTTAAAGGGGGCCTACGGGAATGATGGAGAGGGACTTTTTATCAGGGAGTGCAGTGATAGGATGAGGTGTAATGGTTTTAAATTAAAAGAGGGGAGATTCAGACTAGATAGAAGGAAGAAATGTTTTACGCTGAGGGTGGTGAAACACTGGCCCAGGTTGCCCAGAGAGGTGGTCGATGCCCCATCCCTGGAACATTCAAGCTCAGGCTGGACAGGGCTCTGAGCAACCTGATCTGGTTGAAGATGTCCCTGCTCATTACAGGGGGGTTGGACTAGACCTTTAAATGTCCCTTCCAGCCCAAACCATTCTATGATTCTATGACATTTGAAGTGACGGCGTTTGTCTTCCCAAGTCCCTGTTAGGCATGATGGAGCCCTGCTGTCCTGGAGATGGCTGAGCACCTGCCTGCCCGTGGGAAGTGGGGAATGGATTCCCTGTTTTTCTTTGCTTGCGCACACGGATTTTGCTTTACCTATTAAACTGTCTTTATCTTAATTCACGAGTTTTCTCACTTTTACTCTTCCGATTCTCTCCCCCATCCCACCGAGGGGGAGCGAGCGAGTGGCTGTGTGGGGCTTTGTTGCCGGCTGGGGTTAAACCACAACACATGTTTGGTGACTCCCAGCCAGACTCCATGAACACCAGGCTGCTTTGGAAGGACCTGTGACATTCCCAAAGGTCCCAATTAACTTTTTGCACTGGAACCACTCCCAGATGTCCAACCCAAAGAGCAATATCATATGTAGATCAAGGTGGCATCATGTGGTTGAACAAGCACTTGATCCCATGCGCACACAGGGAATAGGGGGGTCATGGAAAGCTCATGCCCTCTGTGAACTTTTGGACCAATTTGCTAATCATCATGACAAATTAGCATTTGGTGCAACGCCAGCTACACTGTCTCCATAGTCAATGGAAGGAGACAGGCAATGCAAGAGGACAGTTTATTCACCATGGTCAGATACTGAAGATGAGGTAGTGAGGGAATGTGGACAACAATTTTTGTCTAGATGCCAGTGTTTAGAAGCAATGCCCATCCTTGGCTTCTGATTCATATGCCAGCTCAGGGATGGGGTATAAACTCTGTTTTTTACACTGTCCATGCTGCTGATAATATATATGGTGAGGGGAGCTTCAAGGGAAAAGGAAGAGGTCCTTTTTGAATAAATGAGGATATCCTACAGAGCCATTGGGAAGTGCCTATATACTGCTGAGTTGAGCACGGCTTAGAGCTGTCATGTCTAACAGAAGGAGATAAGTAGCAGGATAGAGAATATTGGTTAAAGTAGCCCTTATCTCAGGGCCAAATTCTCCTTCAGCTTGAGCAGCAGTTCCCGAGAATGAAATGTGGGTCTGGTATGTTTGCATTTGCATACAACAAAACTGTACCCTAGACTCACCCATGTCAGAAGCTAGGAGGGTATTGCAAAGGAAATTTGCTTTTTAAAATACTTTTTCAAACATTTGTTTCTGACTACAGCTGGGTAGGACACTGTGTGAATATGGTCTAATGTAGTAACTCTTTTATCCTTACTTTTGTAAGGACAAGGTTCTGCATAGAGATGGCTTTTTAAAGTGTCTCTCCCCAGCCTGTGAAGATTTAATTCAGTTCTGCTGTGGAGGCAGATGAAGTCATTTTAAGGGCAAGGTGTTGCCCTGACTCACACCTACACAGCCTGCGGGGTTGTGCTGTCTCCTCATGTCTTCTCCAGCCCCTCTGCACATAAGCTGCAAATATTTAGACTTCTTGGCTCTCACTCGCCAATGTGTAACTTAAACCTTCATCTGTGTGACCCCTGACTTTTGCCTCAAACCTTACAACTTGTATATCATTACTGAGTTTCTGCCCCATCATTCCTGGGCCTCCTTTGGACTTTTCCATCAGCTTCACTGGAGGTGGAGTTCCCATCTTTTTCCAATATTCTTCCACCCAGCATTCTCATTCCTGGGGCCGGTCCATAACACATAATGTTCCTCTTCATGTTCTTGCCAGGTAGGTCTTTATTAGTTTTGGTCTACGTGTTGGATCGTTGTTTGGATCGTTGCACGACTAAGTCCTGGACAATAACAGGATTCTGTGCATTCGCTAGTGTTTCCGTCATCGTTTCCAGGACTAAAATTTCCCCAATTAAAACAAAGTAAGAAGAAAAGAAAAAAAAGAAGAAACACAGACCATCCACTGCTACCCTCTACTTGCAAAAGCCATCTCATCAGTGAAACAATGCTCCCAAAATTTGGCTTCAGATGTTACAGCCCAAGCGCAATAGCTTTTGTCACCTTTGACAGTATTTTATTGCTGTTTCCTTCAACACTGGTCAATATTTGCATAATAAAGTTTCTCTGATGCTGGAATGCAGCCATGTCTTTGGAAACAAGCCCTGGCTCTGTCGGGAATGCCTCTTAGAATGAAAGAAATATCTGAATTTCCTTAATTTGTGCAGGGATTTCCCTTTCAGTAGCTTGGCTGGCCCTGGTGGAATAATAGCTAAAGGAGACATTGTGCCCTGTTATTTTCTTCTTTCTCTTTGTGCTTCAGAGGTCAAGACTGTATAAGCTGCAGCTCTGCTAAACTGGAGGAAAATCTTCTGATAATCACTGTAAAGGCACAACAGAAGATGCAGCTGGATTTTTGCAGGGGAAGCAGCTGTGGGATCTGTTTTGAATGGGTAGGATTTGGGGAAATTCCTAAAGGCTGGGAATATGTGTGGCATTTCTAAAGTGCAACATACCTGGCAGATAGAGAGCTAACATCAATGTTTATTATAGTAATAAGACCCATGGCCTCAGAGAGCTGAGTACTGTACAGAAGGGAGACATTCAGGGGCTTGTAAGCCTGCTGGGATGTGTTTTGGATGCTAGTTCAAATCCAGCCTGGTTTGATAGCAGTGAAAACCTGCCATCTCTTCACCGCCTGGAGTCAGTAAGTAGACACGTGTCCACCTTATAAAAGCCACAGTTGCCCACAGTGATGTCCTTGTCAGCAGAGAGGTGGGTGCTGAAGAAGCTGCTTCTTCCTCCAGGCTTGCTGCAGGAGAGATGATTTCTCTTCCACATTATCTCTGAAGATGTATCAAACCTCTCGTATTGTTTGACTGAGGCATGCCGCTTCCACCCTTGCAGATGAACTGGTATCTCAGCTGGGAAGCCTGCCTTGTTTGCCCTACCTGACCTGGGATCTCCAGAGCAACTTCATGCAGTGATGCCTGAGGATAAAACATGGGGACAGCTATCTCCTTTGAGGTGGGCCAGATGCAAGGTTTGAGGAATCTTCTCCCAACACGTACAGAAAGGGGACAGCAGTGCCCTTGTACTCTCAGGGATGAAGGAAAAGGCTCATGAAGTTGACTGGCTGGGAGATGACTTGTTGGCCTTCACACCTTCACAGGCTGGCTCTTCCAGGCCAACAGCAAGGCCATGGTGTCAAGAGATGCAAATTCCTCAAGTCAAAGCCAGGATGGCTTTTTCAGTAGTGACTTTTCCATCACTTGCTCATTAAGCAAACAGAACCCAAAGTATGTCCATGATTTTATACTAAGTTGTTGCCTGAGGCACCTACCTACCTACCTGTTCCTACAAAGTCAAGTCACTCGTATTCCTGTAGACCACATCTAGGCTATTGAACAGATTTAGACCACAAGCATTTTGGCACAAGGTCCTTCTGTATATATAACAACATATCTGTGCTCGTGCTGCATGGGGGCCTAGAGGTTTGCTGTAATATCTGCAGCAATGTCAAGATATGCCTGGAATGTCAAACCCATGCATTCTGGATTAAAGACAAGCTGGGTTTTCTTTCTCAAAGAGCAGTCCACATCTGCTGCCCCTCTGTGGAGATGCAACCCATCATCTGTGAACAGCTGGATGCTGGGGCTCAAACGGACAACCCAGTTATGGTAGCCCATATGGCATTGCCATGTGTTGGCTGAGATGTAGTAATTATCCCAGTGCACATTCTCCGTGCAAGGCAAGCAGAATTTGGACACTTCTGCATGGTAAGCTGAGTTGATGTGAATGACCTCATATTTGGCTGCCATGGCTTACCTTGCATTTGATAACTCTATTAAACAAGTCTCTTGTGCTAGGGACTTAACCAGGGGTATTTATGGAGACTGGTTGGGTTTTGAGTGTTGCCACGTGTCTTACCAAAGGAAGATTTCTCTGAGCCACAATCTTCAACACAGGACAGTGAGCTGGAAGTCAGTCAGATGAACGTACGTCTCACAAACTATTTCCAATGTCTGCACTGGTAAAAGTCTTTCTTGCCTTCTAAGGACATGGTTCCCCTAAATCCACAACAATTTCCTCTGTGGCACTAAAGCGAAGAGGGTTGTTCTCCCATCTAGCCTTGAAGTCCAGTTGCGCAGCCTGGTTTGTATCGCCGCACACAGCTCGGGGTTGCCAGCAGACTGCCTGGTCCACAGCACATGGCATTTGGCCTTCAGCCTCCTCTGGGTCCTGTGTGATGCCCCATGGCCCTAGTTCATAGTAATTACTGGAGGAGGGATGGGGGGTTCAGTTCAAAGTGTCTGAAATATTAAGTGGGCTGTGCTGCAGCCTGCCAGAGTAATGTTTTTATAGCAAGAAACTGAGGGTAGGTGTTATGAGCTCTGAGATGTGGCATAAAGACTTGTGGGGGTGTTTGAAGGTGCAAAGCTTGCTGGGACAGTATTGAAGGACTGCACAGGGCAGAGGGAGCCAAAAGCGGTGCAGTCTCATCAGCAACACCTACTCTACTAAATAAAGCCGGCCGGGGCCGATTCGCTGGCCCTGAGGCCAAGTGTCACAGCATGGCTTGTGTCCAAACACCTCAGCTCTCCTCTGCCTGAGAGCAGGGTTTGGGAGTGAGCTAATGGCGAAGCAGTGTGGACAAGTGGTGCTCCAAGACCTGAGCTTGCACCCTGGACCTCTCTTACTTAGCAGTGAAGATATTTCCTGAGATCCCAGGAATTATTTCAGGGATCTTTAAAACAGCTCCTCTATGGCTTAGAAGCAGCAAGGACCATCTCATGGGGACTGCTAATGACTTCAGATTGTATTTTATAATACAGTCTGAAATTAAATGGTTGCCCAGCTCTCCTTCGTCAAACACAACAGCAGCAGCACTGTCCACCTTCAAGTAGAAGGGCACGCTAGAAGAGAAGACCACCATGCGCTTTCCATAGGCCGTTCACACAGGCAACGCCATTACTAAACAAGGCTATTAATAAAAAGTGTAATTTCACATGGGAGTAGCAGACTCAGCACTTCCCAGACGATGAGAAAACAGTCACTGGTCTCCTGCCACTAAAATGAAGTGGGCCCACTTTCTTGGAGGTAAGCATCTGTCTCTTGTTACTGTCATGTCTGAATGATCCTCAAGCTGATAGGAAAGTAAAAACCTCATCTTGCAGATAGGGGAAAAAAAGGGAAATACAGATGAAATATCGTAAGAAAATGCCATACCAAAAATCTATGCCTTTCATGTGAACCGCGTCCACACCAGTGACGAGGGTCACCTTGTTAAAGAAACTCAAATTTTGTACCATGTAACTCAATAGTTTCGTACAACATCATAACATACCAGTTATATCTTCTCAGCATCTTCCTGCATATGTTATGCAAAAGTTGGCTAATACATCCCAAATGTCCCAGCTGTTTTATGACCAAATACACATTAGCCTGGCTAGCAATCACTCAGAAAAAAAGCTTGTTAGGCAGCTCTTTGCCATTAATTTTTTTTTTGCTCAGACATTAAACAGCCTCGTCCACCTAGATCATAAAATGTCTTCCTAACCCTGCAGGCTGTTAAAAAGTATGCCTGCAGACGTTTACTGTCACATCTGGAAAAGCCCATACTATCATAATGACTTCAATACAGATTTCACCAGAAGACACATGGAAATTAAGCTGAATTCACCAAATCCCTTGCAAGCTGTTCCACACTAAGCACATAAGAGCTGACTCCCTCTATTTTGGGGTCTGCACAAGCTGGTGGTGCTCAGCTTGGTTTGCAGGTGAGTTTCCAGCCCTAATGTTGGATCAATCTGCCAGGCTAGAGTTATGCTATTTTCCCTATTCCAGCAATGCTGTCCCCAACTTTGGCTCTGCACATTTTGGATTCCTGAATGCTCCTGGGACTCTGGTGCATGATTCCTCCTCTGATACTTGCTAGCATGATGAAGTCGTATTTCCTTCTCTTGAAAAGAAACCTTTGTAGAAACCCCAGGCTTGACTATGACTTATTTAACAAGTGGTTTAGGTCAAGACACAGTCCCAGTGTCTGTTGCAGTGCTAGTAGGGACTGGGTGCTCCCTACTTAGAATCATAGAATCGTTTAGGTTGGAAAAGACCTTTAAGACCATTGAGTCCAACCGTTAACCTAACACTGCCAAGTCCACCACTAAACCACATCCCTAAGTGCCACATCTACTCTATGAGCTGAGATGCCTACTAAGTCATCCTCTTGTTTTCTAGTTGTCTCCTCTCTGTGGTGTGGTGTAAAGGCTGCAGTGAATTGCCCATGGTCTGGTATAATGAGATAATGGGGACTTCGGAAACTCAGTACTGCACATCTTGTGGGTTGCTCTGGCACTAGCTGTGGCTGGAGAAGACCAGACCCAGAAGAGCCCTTGGCCTGTGGTTGCACTGCTCCAGCTGATGGAGCACAGGTCAACTGGAAGATGGCATGCACTTTGCAGTGCTATTTTCAAATGATCAAGGTAGCAGCATTATATTTTCCTTGTAAGTGTTTCAATCCCATCCTGGGGCTGGAAACATGTGGCTCTGGGGACTTTCCCTACAAAAAAGCTGTTTCCACACAAAAAAGCTGTTTCCACACAGATAAGGGAGTACAACATGAAATTTTGCAAAACATAGACACAGAGAAACGTTTCTTCCTAAAAAAAAAAGAAAAAAGAAAAGCCTCCAACGTCACAAATCCAAGTATTGGAAACCTTGCTAAGAAAAAGTCTTTTCTCTTGGTGAACATAGACAGGTTTTTACTCCCAAGTTTGATTTCAAGCCAGGAAGGACAAAAGTCCTTTTCATGAAACTTTAAAAAACTGGGAAAGAAATACAAAGTTTACAAATTGCTTTCAATGCTCCTCCTTATTTTACCATCATTACTGGAAACCCACTGGACCTGAAACCTTTCTGGCTTGAAAACCAATCAGGTGACATTTTAAAATACAGCCTTGAGAAGCAATCAGTGACTTCATTGCCTTCTTTTCCTTGACTGTTGCACTTTCTTTTCTCCATGGTTCCCAACCTTCTGCCTTCCAGCCCACCCTTAAACCTACTACTTGCCTTTTCGTGCACACAAAGGGCCCAGACTTCCCACTCATTTCTACAACTAGGTCACAATTGACTACACATGCTTAAAAAAACACCGCACAGGCTGTGCAAGGAACTCTGCCTTGAGCCAACCAACACTCCTGATTCTCGTTGCAGATCCTCTCCCGTGGATGCAAAGCAATGACGAAGCGTGTGTCGGTGTCCCCATACAACACAATTTTGCACCCTCGTTGCAGGCCAGTCAGGCTGCAGGCTGTGAGCTGGGCCAAAAAGAGGTCTGTATCTCTTAGTCTTCCTTCTCTTGTCGGGGAGCTTGGCCAGGTCTTGGAGATGAGGGCACGTTTCTCCAGCCCGCTCTAGAAAAGGTTACAACATCTGCTCGACAGGTTGGAAGAAAGCCTCAGTACAAGGATCCCATCTGTTTTCCATCTTGACATGAAGCCAGAAAAGCCAGTTGGTTTTTCATTTCCCCAGATGCTTGTGGAGCTCAGCTCCTCACCCTCCTAGCTGTGCACCAGGAATGGAGGGTGCTGGACACTGGTGAGGTTTGGTGGTGCCATGAAGATCTTGTGGATGGATTCACCAGCCCCCTGCCTAGTTTCCTGAGACAGGGAGACCTCTGCTTTCCCTGAAGACCTTACCTTGTGATACCTGAATGTGTCTCTGTGGTCTCAGGGATGGTGCTAAGACCTCTAGCTGAGGCACAGACCTCTGTGGCCCAGGTGACCCCATGCAATGAACTTCTCAGGAGTTTGTTCTTGAATCCCCAGTGCCCAAAATTAGCTGAGCTGAGGAGACAGGGAAGCTGCCTGCTCCTGAAGCATTTTGGGATCAATCTCTGCTCCTCGTTGTGTGCTCCCCTCTCTGAGGAGCGTATGAAGGGATCTCATAAAGGGGGAACAAGTATAACAGAGGTACAGAAGTTTCCTGCCAAATCTGAGAGATAGGGAAAAGACCAGTTTGCTGCTAGTCCTTCCAGGTTAGCTGTCCTATTCTCCTGTCCCATCAGGAGATATGGAAGGGGTTTTTGTGTCCTCTGTTAGTACCCTCCAGGGTGATACATGCTTGTTTCTCTCCAGAAGAACATTTGGCTGGGCAGCCTTTCCAACTACATCTCACCTACATGCAGGCGAAGTGCTGATCGTTGTTCCCAGCCTGCCATGGGGGATCAGGGCTTGCCAGCACCTCCATCCTCTCTGCCTGTCTGCAAAGGGCTATGGAGAAAAAGGAGTAGCTCAGGAGAACCAGAAGGGACCCACTGCTTCTTTCTCAGTCTCCTCCCTCAGCCTCCAATTCATTAAGCAAGAAGGTAAGTAACTGAATCAAAACCTGACCTAGTAACACCAGTGAGGATGATGTGGTCCTTATCTTGTGGTTGAGAGATTGGTGGGTTTTTACCAGAAAAAAAAGTTGTTTCTTGCTCTCCTGGCCCTTCACCATGTTGTGGCCTGGGAGCACTGTCTGAGCTCTCTCCTTTGGGTATGAAATGTCCTGGAAGGCACTGGGACAAGAAAAATAAGCAAATGTGACCCAGCCCTACCTTGGCTATCCTCAGTGAGGGAAGCCTGGATGGACATCACAGTGACTCTGGGTCCCCGCAGCCAAAAAGCTGCAAGGGCTCATTTCTGAGGAGGGATAAAAAGAAAGCTCTGCAGCCTGTGTGTTGTTTGACTACCGGCTATAGCTATAGCAGGATATCCCTTTTATACCTCTGTTATGCACCCTTGAGGACTATGAGGGTGATAGTTACATGAAAATGAGAGGATGTCCTGGAAGGACATCCAGGAGGGACGAAGAGGGATCTCTTTCAGTACAAGAACCTTCTCTTGTAGAAGGAGGACTAGGGGACACCAAACGAAGCTGTTGGGAGCCAGGTTCACGGCAAACAAGGGAGTTAGCTCTTCAGCCAACAGCAAGGTGAACTGCAGGACTCTCTGCTGGGATATGAAAAGGTGACAGGAGCTCAAGGGGAGAAGGTATGATTTCAGGAAAGGGAAACCAAAGGGTTACAAAGTGCTTTAAGCCTCCAAGGTTATGTCTGTATTAAAGAGCCAGAGCAATGGCTCCAGCTCTGTTCTATGATCATCCAGACTGCTTAAATCTTAGCTTACTCCCCATCATGTCTGAGGCCCACACCAGCTAGTGAGTCCAGACAACATCCAGGCATGGCCATCCTAGCAAAGGGCAAGGATCATTGACAAAACTCAGCAGGGGTGAAGTCATCTGTTTGGGCGATAAAAACCATCTGGTTGCAAGTTCTGCTGTGCCACTTCCCATGGGCAGCCAGCGAACAGGCTCCAGCCTGGTTTATTTACTAGTCAAATGCAGCCAAAGATGCAGGTATCTTGGGGCTGTACACAGGCGCTTTAGTCCAAGAAAGAAGTGTGATTTCCAACACGTCTCTCTCTTTGGCAGTGCCTGTTGGCCGGGCTGAGACATTCCCTTGTGAAGCACTTCAGGCTGCTGTGATGCTGAGATGCTAGTGGTCTTCATTTAGGCATGTCCATCTTGCCTTGCCCCATCTGCTAGCAGGGCTGTGTCTCCACTATTCCTCTGATTCAGGGAATTTTAAAAAACAAGCATGATGCAAGCTGGGATGGGTACCAGAAGAAGCATGGCACCCATGGCAGGAACACAATGTCCCATTAGTACCTCGCACCTTCCATGAGCAGCAGACCTGTTCTGGTTGAAACAGTTTGTCTGAGAGGGTTTCTGCAAGTGAGAATAATGTGGTCCATCTGGTAGCTCCAGAGCTGGGATTTAAGCCCAGCAGCTTGGTCAAAGTCCAAACAGAAAGTTCAGCTGTAGCTGGGACACCGTATTTAAAGGATAATACGGTTTTCCACCCTCAGGCACACTCTTATGAAATCCCGGTTATAACTGAGCACAAAAGAGAGCAGGAAGATGAATTGGTGTTTCATAGAGAAATGCCTTTCTTTGACTTATTATGCCCATAGATATAGCATGTTTCAAAGGCAATTTAGCCAGACTAGAGACAGGAACTCAGCTCCAAGAGTTTGGGATTATTATCACTATATTAATTTACCTAGCTCTACAAGGAGTACAGTTTTTCTTCATTTTTTCTTCTAAGTATCCCGAGTATAATTGATCATTTGGTAGCCTAACACTGAACTACCCTGGCAGTGTGCTACCTAAATCAAAGAAGTTCTGGGCTATTTTACACAAGGATTAAACATATCCCAGATGCCAATTTCTAATCACTCCTTATAGAGGGACTCCAGGATGAACTAGCTCAACCACAGAGCTAGCATATCTAGGCAGATGGGATGTTGTCCACCTTTGATGCTTTTGAAACCTCAACCGTCTGCCAAAGTTTGCTGGAACTGGCCACTGAGAGCAGAAGGCGTCTGAAAGGACAGAGGATGGACATACAGACATTCATGAAGGCAGAAGAAGAATGTCACAAAAAGCTTATATACTTAGCAAATCAGGGTCCAAACTTCAGTCCCTCCAGCTTACCAGAACTTGCCACCTCTCCTGCAGCTCTCAGCTCTGATAGACAAACTCTGGCCAAGTTTGCTAGGAGACTTAGGATATTGCCACTCCCAAGTGTTTCTTCCTTTCTTATCCCTCTGCCAGGTCCAGCTAACCTTGTGAGAGGAGTAGATGTTCGCTAGGTCTTCAGACGCTCCTAACCAGAGATCCACATATCGATTGTCACTTGAATTCATTTGCTCCAGGAACAGATCCATCAGTCTTTCTGAGAAAATGAAATACATTTCCAAAAAAACCCCCAAACGCCTCTTCCTCTTTGCCCTCATACTGCACTCTCCTTCCCATCCATCACCGTGGTGGGTGGACACCTATTCCCTCCTCCTTCCCTCCTGAGTATCCAACCCGCGGGCTGCATCCATCCCAGCTCCAGATGCCTCTGGAGACCCTTCAGATCCCTGTAAAGCACTGTGGGCTCCAGCGGGGCTTGCAAGCTGTCAATACCTCATACGGGATATTCAGCACCTCAGCTTCAAGTGACTTGCCCATGACGTAAGAGGGAGCTTAGACCATTATCACCCAGCTCCTGGCCTGTTCTGCAATGACAAGTCCATCTTTCCTTTTGTTTAATCATGCAAATAATGAAAGAATATAAAGGATATGAAAAAAAGACGGCATAAAACACAACTGTATTTTTACAAAATGTTCTTGTAGCTAATATAATACACAGTCCAATGCACTTTACAAGGCAGGCCCTCTAAAACCTGCTACCAAACACCAGAATTCATATGTTCAGCTGGTATAAATCATTGCTGCTGATTTACACCAGCTGAGAACCAGGTCACAATTGCCTAATTAAATAGCTTCTCTTTGAGTAAAAAGATATACTTTCAAAAAGTGTAACTGTGAATTACTTTACATAGCCCATCAATGGAAAGAGAGAGAAAGAAAGAAAGTGAGAAAGAAAGCAATAAAAAGAGAGAAAGAGCAGGAGAGAACAGCAGAAAGAAAAAGAAAGGAAAGGGGAGGGAAAGAAAGAAGGAAAGAGAAAGAGAAAGAAAAAGAGAAAGAAAGAAAGAAAGAAATTTTTATTTATTTTGGGAGCTCAATTCCTTTCATTGGGAAAGAATGGGGAAGTTTGGGAAGCCCAGACTAAATTGCTCACAATGATAACAGGGTAATACCGAGAGCAGTAAAATTAATTTATTGGGCTGAGTTTATCTGATTCCAGGGAAAGTGAGTACTGCTGAGTGCAGCTCTGACTGTGCTTGCATCTGACAAGACACCCAGTTCAGATGCAAAATTACATTAAGCAGATGTAGCCCATTAAGAAGCCGAGTCTGAAAATGTACTTTATCCTGTCAAGGCAAATCCTAGTTGAAAACTTTGGGCCTTTAAAAAAAAAAAAAAACAAAAAAAAACCCCTGCAAGAAGATGTTCTATTTTGGGTTTTATTGCTTTAATCTTTTTTGTGTCAGTCCTAGTTACAGGGTGATGATAAATATAAACCCACCTCCGCTGGATTTCTATCATAACGTAACTCCATTACCTAGCCTCAGCCAGAGTGGTGAAAAGTCCCTTAGCATGAAACCCAGCAGAACCGGTCCTGGATTCAGTTATAATCCAGAATTAGGTGAGGTTGGCCAGATGTGAGAGGCAAACCAGGTAAAACACAAATTGTATGTTCCTGCCCCAGACCAGGCTAAAAGGTAGAGTAACAGAGAGGACACAGTCAGTTCATCCCTTCCTCGCACCCATCCATCATGAAGGCGATGCGGGGTTGGAGAAGATGTAGGTGTCCCCATCACTGTCACCTGAAGTGGCATGAGATGATTTTCACCCCAGGTGTCTCTTTGCATGACAGCACCTGAAAAAATGTGGGATACGGTGCAGAAGGAAAACTCGGATCAGATTTGAGATCTGTGGAGTTACCCTTGGTTGTGCTAAAAGAGGATGGGAGTTTTATTTAATAGAAATTTTGGTGAGCTCCCAGACCCGAATCCTTTATAACTATCCTATTTATATACCCACATTAGTTGTAAAGCTGGGAAGGAACAATTGGTCTGGACTCAAACAAGACAAAATATACAATAATATATTACTCATTGAGGCACTCAGTTCTCACCATTGAATATAGGCCCCTAAAAGGCATTTTGGAGCATCTTCCCCCTGAGTGCTGATTTTAATGCTTTGGAGTATTTCAGCTCATTCTCCATGATTGTTTTATTCTCACGTATTTCATCCAGTACACACACTATTGAGAGAAGCGTTCAAAAGTACCAGCAGGATATCAGTAACAAGGAAGAAGGTCAATCTCATTAGACTGGCCAAGATCATTTTGAGGAGAAAAAGGATGATGTTGAAAGAGTGATCAGTGTATTTCTATGCAGGAAGATCTCTCAGCTTATCTAAGTCTCCTAAAGGTAAGCCAGGGCACTTAGGCTGTTAACCAGACTACACAGAGTAATGGAAACTATTCTGCAAGGAGAAATCTTCTACAAGCAATTCAGTGTTCATGTAAAACACAGTTACTGTATGCATTCATTTTGTTCTTTGAAGTTTCTTTGTTTACACTTTATTATCTGGAGCAGACTCTTTAATGTTTGGGAAAAAAGTTACTTTGTACCAGAGCAATTAACAATACGAGTCAAGTTCAGGGGCCTTGAGTCTGACATTTGATTGCAACCACAAAGTGGACAGTGCACTTGAATGGTTTGATTTTCTTTATAAATTCCCCCCAAAGTAACTTTTTTAGTTTCCTTGGAATTATGTGTAAATCCCAAGATGAAAATGTTCCCTCTAATGGAGAGAAAAGGAAAAAATAAATCTTACCAGCTAAATTTACATGTTTACAATGCTTGATTTCATCCATTGAGTTTCATTGTTTTATTTGGAAGTGTCTTTAAGCAATTTATGTAAAATAATAGATGCCAGCTGTAATCATTTTGGTCATAGGAGTTATATAGGATCACGCACTGATGCTAATAGTCAAGCTATGCTTAACAACTTAGCTCGGCTTATAACAAGACCAAACATCAAAACAGAAGGACCTCTACGAGAAGCATCACGCTAAGGATAAATCTCATCTGACTTCTGACATCTGCTCTATGGTTGTCTACATGAAAAGGGTCATGCTAACTCCCAATGGACACTATTCATCTTCTCCTGATCCCCTCTTTGGAAGCACGCCAGGTTTCTAGCACTCTGGAAATATCTTTATTGGCAGCGCAGGGAGCTGAGGACAGCTTGCTCCATGACCTGTGCAATGTCAGAGGAGGTGATTTCCTCCGGGGTAATTCATTCAACAGCTTGGGACTCTTCACTAAGGTCCTCTTCAACGCAGAAACCCCTCTTGGTGATTTGGGGCTGCAAGGATCAGATCTGGAGGTCTGACCTGGCCTATGCGTGTCAGTGGCAATTATGAGGCAGAACCAGCCCGATGGCTTTGCAGAGCTCATTTCTGAGTGTCACCCAGTTTGTTGGTCCACGGTGGACCTGGGAGAACCCTTGGGACCAGTGCTGTGGAGGGAAGAAAGTGTCTTTGAGTCTTTGCATCACGAGAGGCAGGGGTGCAACTCAACAGCTTAAATGTCAATACTATTTGAAATGCCCTTGGGTGTCCCCTTGACGTTCCCCTTCCAGCCTTGGTGGACAGGGGACTCCCGCGGGGCCAAGGTCGCTCTGAAGTCCCGTGCAAAGCCTCAAATGGCACCAGATGCTTCACTGCAGACTGCTGAGAAGACTCCTACGTGCAGCGGAGGAAGAGTTACTGGTGGGGGTCAGGGTGAGCTGGGGAGTTGCAGCTGCCTGTAAATCAGGCAACTCTTTGCAACTGTCAGCTTGATGATTTTATGTCACGCCGAGGGCTGCTCCTCCAGCAAGGGAGTTGCTAGCCATCGTTTCCCACTTTCTCCAAAGATTCTCCCAGCTCGCCCCCAGCAGCTTGCACGCTGCCTGCAGCAAGGAAGGAAGCACCTGCAGAGGTGAGCACCGAGGTGATATTTTAATCTGTCCGACCCTGATGAGGAGAACAGCCCTGGACAGAGCAGGAGTTTAGAAAAGAAAACAGTTTTCCTGCCTGAGCCTGGCCCTGGTCAACATGTGCAGCACTTTGTAAAATTAATTGCGAATTGAGCAGGTAGCGGAGTGGAAAGGAGCTGCAGGTGGTGCGTGTTTGCAGTGTCTGCATGCAGCAGAGAAAGGTCTGGATCCTCCTTTGCATGGTCAACCTCCTGGGCCTGGGGACATTTGATTTGAGATATGCCCACCGGTTGGTTTCCTTTGGCGATGCAGTTGCCACTATTAATGATTTATAATGACCCAGATTATAGCATCTCATCCTAAATCTCAAGCTGTTTTAGGATAATGCTAAATAGCTTGAAATTTAGGATGAGAAACAACAGGGAAGGAAGGAAGCCCCCTAGAATGATGGACTTAAAATCTCTCTTTCCTCTGAAATTCAGTATGAATTTTGAGAAAGCAGCCAATGCTCAGGGATGCTGGAGCTGAGCTGTCACACACCCCTAGAGCTTCGGACAAACAGGGGGTTGTGAGCACCCAACTTGACCTGTTTTTGTTGTATAGTCTCACTTTCACTCCAGCCTGGCTTCGTCGTTCATCACCCCCGAGCAACGGTACAGACCCAATCCCAGACTGAGTGAATTTGGGGCCCAGCCTCAGAAAATCTGAGAGAAACGTGGGTCTCCATTTTAAAAAGCCCATGTTTGTCAGCAGTTACCACTTAGAGAGATCTGAGATATCGATAATGGGCATTTATAGGATTCAATTCTCCAAGGTTTTCAGCGCTTTGGCCCTGATCCAGAAAAACACTTACACACATGTTTAGCCTTAAGCGCGTGAGCCATCCCCGTTCAAGTTGTCGCTGCATTGTACGAGTGGGCAGACTCCCAAATTAGCTCAACCCACGACAAATTTTAGGTCTGAATCTCGTCCGTGTGTGGATGGCAGCACAAGAGACCCAGCACAGCATTACGGATCCAGTGGCTTTCTCACAAGCTCTGCAGCCTTTGCAGCATTTCCCTTCACATCCCAGCTCCCAGAGTCCTGCAATTACATGATACCCTCTTCTGCCTTTTTATTTTCTTAAGAGAAATTCTGAGGCCCTGTGGTCCTGGTGAATACCTTGAAAAATTCCACTTAGAAGAGAAAAAAAACTCCACACAACCCAGAAAGGATCTTTAAAATAACTCATTTCATCTTTACAATACAGACAAAATACAGTCCACTTACTCTTAACAAAAAAACAAATAAAAATGATCCACAATGCATACCATTGTTATGATTTTTATTATTATTGTTGCTTTTACAATTAGAAAACAAAGCTAATGCTGCTTCCCTGAACAGGGGGTAACTTTTGTTCTAGATGAATAAACCACGGCTCTGCCGAGATATTTAATCAAACTCTGTCTGACTGATGAAACTGGTCCTGAGGGGAAAACAAAACAAAACAAAACATGTTGTACATGTTAAAGTCATTAATCTCAGGTGGATTTTAAGTTTCCTGTTCTTTCTCCCCCTCTCCCAAATCTTGCTTTCTGCTCCATCTCCCACGTGTAGAGGACAAAGTCATTCCTGTGCTGGCTCCCATCTGCTCTTGGGAGCAAAGTGATGGTGTTTCACGACCCTCTGCCCGATGCAGGGAAGGCAAACCCTTCACGGTGGGGTGAGGGTGTTAAGGACAAGCGATCCCAGGGCTGAATTTTCCTCTTGCTCCCCACATCCCCAAGTACCTCCAGAGCCTCCTTCCAGCATCTTCCCGGAGCAGGTAGCCCAGAGCTGGGCGGCACAAGCCCAGCTCACTTGGAGGATGCTAATGGTCGTCTACAGGGATCTGTTCTCTAGTAGGAAAAGGGATGGTCCCTCAGAGACTCTTTTATCACTTTCCTGACAAAGGCACTGTTAATTGTATTCAGATTTTTCGCTCCTTTTGCCACCCCCCTTCCCCTCAGCGAGGGCTTTTGTAGCTGCACATGAAGCACTCGTGGGCTGCCCGCTTTAGCGTGATTAAGATACTTTCCGTTTTGTAGACTAAAGCAAACAGTCGGATGGGAGTTTTCTATAATGAATGTAATTTGCCTACCTTAGGGAGCAAACTAAATGATATAAAGCTGGAAAGGGGTGAGGATGGGGGGGAATTCATCAAAAAATATAAAGCCAGCTGGATGCACACAAGGCCTAAATCCTCAGATTTGGAAATAGCATTAAGTCCAAACTGTTTTATTAAATCACGGATATTTTTTCAAATGAATAAATACTACAAAGCCACTGACATAATACTTTTCAAGATAGCTTGCCCTTTTCCCTCAGGAGTAATATTATAATATTTTTGAAATAATAGTATTTATGGGAATGTATCAGCTGTATTTTCCCAGCTAGTGTAAATCAACAGAGCTGTGTAGTAGGACATGGAGCTGGGCCAAACTATACCAGCTGTTAGGATCTGGCAGGCTATGTTATGAGAGAGGGAAGTGTAGCATCACCCAACAGAGGCATTCACAATAATTAAAGCCATTTCATTCAGAAGCTGAAAGACCTCAGTGTTTCGGAGCAAAGCCTTGAAAGCTGGTTGCTGAAGGGCTGGGGGAGGGAATGAGTCTGGTACATGAAGGTCTTGCCCCGCCTGTAGGGACATATTTTCCCTGCAAAACTGGTTTGTGCCAAATGTTCTCCCAAATATCTTTCAGACCACACATGCACAGAAAATAATTTGGCAGCTACATTTTGGACTCCTGTTGCACTGAGCATCAAAAGAAGCGTGGCCAGCAGGTCGAGGGAGGGGATTGTCCCCTTCTACTCTGCTCTACTCTCATGAAACCCCACCTGGAGTATTGTATCCAGCTCTGGGGCCCCCAAAATAAGAAGGACATGGACCTGTTGGAGAGGGTCTAGAGAAGGCCATGAAGATGATCAGGGGGCTGGAGCACCTCTCCTGTGAAGACAGGCTGAGAGAGTTGGGGTTGTTCAGCCTGGAAAAGAGAAGGCTCCAGGGAGACCTTAAAGCAGCCTGCCAGTACTTAAAGGGGGCTTATAAAAAAGCCAGAGAGGGATTTTTTTACAAGGGCATGTAGTGATAGGACAAGGGATAATGGCTTTAAACTGAAAGAGGGTAGATTTAGGTTAGATATAAGGAAGAAATTCTTCACTGTGAGGGTGGTGAGGCACTGGCACAGGTTGCCCAGAGAGGTTGTGGCTGCCCCATCCCTGGCAGTGTCCAAGGCCAGGTTGGATGGGGCTTTGAGCAACCTGGTCTGGTGGAAGGTGTCTCTGCCCATGGCAGGGTGGTTGGAATGAGAAGGTCTTTAAGGTCCCTTCCAACCCAAACCATTCTGTGATTCTATGATTGCAATTGAGAACAAAGACAATTGTCTCTTCTGGCCCCTCTGTGCTTTGATGCTGATACCAGGAGGAAAGCATCAGAGCCAGGCTGCAAGGAGCAAGAAGTGCCACGGGTCATTCCACCAGTATGGACCCCATGTTATAGGCTCTCTTTACTCCTAGTTTGTATTATAAGGAAAAGAAAACAGAAAGCACTGCCTCCCTCTCATAGAAAGTCATTTTCTGAAAAAATTAGAAGATGCCACACCATCAGGAGGGAGATGACCCTAATTTGCTGGAGGAAGCAGGGCTGTGTAACAAGGGAGGCTGCAGCTTCTCAGACCTTGCCCTGTGCATGACTTTTGTCTCAGCAAGGCACATCACCCTGGGTGCATTGCCAATACAGCACGCAGCCGCTCCAGAGAAGGACACTGAAACTGAGGAGTTATGGAAAAAAGTGGTGTAACGGTGTTAATTCATAGACAGACAGCGTAGGACATGGGCTGAGGCCACACGGACTCTTAGCTTAAAAAAGCAAAATTCAGATGAAGCCCATGATCTAGAGGAGCCAGCAGAGATTTTGAGCCTGGATGCCCCAAACTGCAAACCTCCAAACACTGAAGCCATTTCAGTCCAACATCTTCAGTAACAGATGGCTGTGGGCAGAGGCAGACATAAAGCGTGAGGTACCGCTGTGGCTAAAGGTCTGCTGAGGGGTCGGTCCCCACCTGATGGACCTGCAGTTGCCCAGCAGAATTCCTCACATCTTTACATGCTCTGCAAAGTTATGGTTTCTTCTGACATGAGAAAACCAGCTGAGGAACACAGGTCTGACACCGCAGGAGTGAAATGCAGCTGAAAACAATGTGCATACAGAACATTTCTTCCATCTCGCTATTTTTTCGCCAAGCAGAAAGACTCGGGACATCAGCAAGGGAGCAAGAAAAAGAGTCATTACAGAATAGCATTGAAATGCTCAAATTTTTCTTCACTCAGAACATCCCTGCCTTGCTGGCTTCATCAGAAACTGGAAATAAAAATAAAATTCCTTAAAAGAATGAAAGTAGAACGTTTCTTTACATATCAAACGAAGCCAAATTCTGGCTTTGGAGAGCAGTGGGATTTGTGCCACCAGCCTGTCTGCATGTCAGCCTAAAGACACCCACTGCTCATCACACCGCACTGAGGAGATGTTTTAGTCCACCAGCTTTTATGGGGTGACAATAACACAAACCACTGACAAACTACCAAAGGCCTCATTTTGCCTGCTTGTGGCTGGGGGAGGGAAGGAGGCGAGGAGCCCAAACCAGTTACAGCAAAGCAAAATAGCTGAGAAGAACAAAATATCTGTAATTTTGCTCTATAGGCCATGATGTTTTTTTCCTCCAGCTCTCTAGGACTGCTCAGAGACATGTCAGAGGCAGTTGCTTCCTAGAGAGCAGCTGGGTGGGGGAAAAAAGGGATCTGGAGGAAGACTTTTGGTGTTATGGACATATTTCCCCCTAGGAAAGTGCTTCTGTCTGCCCACATTTGTGTAGGAGTGATTTTCTGGCTGCTTACAGTGCTTCTCTTGGGGAATGGGGTTCCCCAAAATGGTCTGAAGGACCTCAAAGGCTCTGCTGCCTTCTGCTCCTGGAGAAGACATCCTTCTCCAACATCACCTTTCCTAACAGGGACACAGAGCTGGATGCCCACTGCAAAAAAAAGAGCGAGAAAGGGAACCTAACCTGAGCTAAAACCTCCCCTGCACAGCAACTCCTCTCCACGTGCAGGAGCGAGGAGCAAACTACCCATGAGAGGTATTAGTCACGTTTGTTATTAAGCTCCTTGGGGGCACTGGGATATTTTACCGATGAGAGTGATTGCTGATATAAAAAGCAAAACAAGAACGGTGACTCTTCCTTTGTCCAAGTGCTCCATTTCATTGTCTTGACCGTATCTTGGCTAATTCTGCTTAAAATGAAGAGGCTGGGGAGACAGGGAATAAAAGAACTTATCTATCCCACGCCAGCGAGTGCCTCGAGCCATGCTCTTCTCCCGTCCTTGGGAGGAAAATCAGGGTTGCTTTCCAAGTAGGAGAGTGAAACATAATAATCTAACATTTTGCTGTTGCACCAGTAACTTCAGCATTTATTTCATACTATTGTTAATGCTTGTTTATAATATATAGATATATTTATGTAGGAAGTAGAGTAGACAAAAGCGCAAGATATATCTTATAAATATTTCTGTATGTCTGCATACAAAAGAAAATATGTACAGCCACAGATAGTGGTTCTCTGCTGTGTCAGGGCAGGGCCACGTTAAGGACTGACACGTTCCCATTCTTTTCTGCTGGGAATAGCTGCTGCCCTGCATGGCTGCACTCCCTACAGCCAGGACCAGACTCGCTCCGCTCTCTGCAGTTTCTTGGGGCTGCATCAACGGTTTTGCTGTGGAAAAAGAGGCGGCGGCGTATTTCCCTAAGGATCTGATTGCCCAATGTGGCAGAACATTGGTGGCTAAGGCCATCACACTCAAAGGGCAAGAGAGAAAGAGAGCAGGAGCTGGGTTTTTTTCACTTTTCCACTGGATTTTGAGTCCACTTTGGTTTTTTATCCTAACGGCTCCACTACTATCCTGTGGACCCCATAAAGTCCTTCTCAAGGTACCCTACTCTCACTGCCTCCAGGATCCCAGGGGATTTTTTGCATGGTTGAATTTGAAACCCTGTCCAGCCTGGACAAATCAAGGACAGCTTTTTCTGCAGCAGTAAGTAACTTCAAAGTCACAGACCTGTGTAAAAGATAGGTTAAAATGAGTTGTTCATTTCAGGGGGTTGACCTGAAATCTTTCCACCTTTATCATCTGGAGTGGATGCTTCCCTGCTAAAAATAAAGTCTTTGGCAACAAAAGCAGTTATTGCTGAAAAGCTGTAGCGTTTTCCCTTCTGGGATGGTCCTAATGTAGACTCAGTACCTGTGCTAGAAGGCATAGGCAGGTGTGAGTGTTAGTTATTTTCAAACCAGAGTTGCTTTTCTTCCCTGGGGAAAGTTTCTATTTTTGTTTCTCAAAATACTAAGGCACTTGATGGCCGGACGTCATTGGCAACCATAGGAAATATTTTGGAAGAAGATACCATCCCAAATGAGTTTTTGTCTTCTCAGAGAGCATTTTATTGGTGGGGGGAAACATTCGTGGGTTTGGCTGGGTTTTTTTTAGGGTCTTATTTTTACTGGTGGGATTGCTTTTTTTTCCTCCTACCATCTTTCTTCAAGTCTGTGTCTTTACAAGATAAACGACGTCTAGACAAGGAAAGGTTTTCTCTTCTCTGAATAGTGCTGGGGTGCCGCCGGCGTCTCAGCTCCCAGGTGGAGAGAGGAGGGTTTTCATTTGCACACATATCTCTCGACAGTCCTCTCGCACTTTTTACAGGTCACGTAGCAGCACCAGTGGTACTTGCAGTGGCATCGCTCCACCACTTTGTCCATGTAGGGGTTGTAGCCTCTGCCGCAGCACATCAAGTCGCAGCTGTCGCTCCCGTTGGAGGTCTTATTGCATTGCCTGCAAGAAAGAAAAGGCGCTGAGCAAGCACAAATCCCCGCAGGGCTTTCCAAACCACTGCCCTGAGGTGGTGCTGGAGCCTGCCAGCTCTGCACGGCACCGGGTGAAGCCAGCACGGCTGCATCTCAGCTGCGGCATGCACACGGCAGGGTTGCAGGGGTGAGCACCCAGCCCTCTACACCTGCACAGGAGGCAGGGAGAGCCCCCGGGCTGCACTCACATCGCCTGCTCTGATGCCCAGGATTGCGCTTGCATCACCTGCTGTGACACCCAAAATAACATTAAACTCCTGTTCTGACTCTCGGTTCAGGCTCAGCAGCATTCAGGCTGCCCGTCAGGCAGGACCAATTCCCATACAGGCAGACAAGCAAAGCTATCGTGATACCTCCACCAAAACAAGAACTCACGGTCCCTAGCAATCTGTAGTCCTAGACAGGCTCCAAAGCTGTCGGAAAGGAGCTGGAAGAAGATGATACCCTGAAGAACAAACACCGGTGTTTGTCCAACACTACCTAACCTGAAAAGGATGGAGAAGGAACCCTGCAGCCACAGAGTATTTGCACAGGCTCCGTGCCAATGATCCTGGGCTGGGAAAGCTCCCAAGCAGGCTGTTACAGCCACTATCCAGACCTGACCCTATCAGGGAAATCACAACCGATACTAGGAGGGCCGGACTTTGCACTTTCCCCCCACAAGTTTCTCCCAGCACGGCATGAGCAGCCGGGGAGCTGGCCCT
This sequence comes from Haliaeetus leucocephalus, assembly GCF_000737465.1. Classification (NCBI taxonomy): domain Eukaryota; kingdom Metazoa; phylum Chordata; class Aves; order Accipitriformes; family Accipitridae; genus Haliaeetus; species Haliaeetus leucocephalus. Next base: position 5,062,209 of record NW_010972972.1, on the reverse strand, counting down.
ATAACACCCCGAGTCCTGACCCAGGAGCAGGCAGCACGGCAGGAGCACAGGGTAGGATGACAAGTCGCCAAATATCACACGGACTTTTACTGCTTGTTTTGCTTCTGCTTTTAATTAAAGCCAGACTCGTCGGGATAAGTCAGCCATTGTGTGGGGTTCCCTCGCTTTGTTCGCTTGCAAGTGGCTGGCTTGAGGTTTTCAGAAGTAACTCATGAACTGGGGAATCTCTCTGACTGATCCATTGATCATGGATTCACAGCCATTCTCAGAAACCAGCTGTCTCATTCACCTAAAATACTCCAAGTTGGGTCACTGGACATGAGAGTGCAACAGGCATTGACTTTTGGATGAGATGAACCATATCCTAGAGATGCTGTTTCTCCACGGGCTGTAAAGATAGCCCAGGGTGGAAGTGCTCGTGTTTGCTCAGATGCTTAGCTGGACACTAGCACCGTAGGGTAACAGATCTCTTTATGCACCCAACACCACGAGGCTGTGAACTTGGTGGAGTCCTGAAACTACTGCAAGAAAGGCGGTTTGGAGAGTGGGGGAATTGCTGACATCTCTCCCAAATCTTATTTGGCATGCCTATTTTGGACAGAAACACTCTAAGGCTGGTTTGGGGCAGGGAAAGGAGAGAAGAGCACGAGTCGGACTCTTGAGCTGAGCACTCCATTAACAGATGAAAACAAATCCATGAGATTTATAGGAATTCCTCATGAGGTAATGCTTTAGGAGAAGTTACGGGATTAATGAGGTGTTGAGATTTTGTTCTTGTTCTTCCTTTATTTTTTTCTGACTCAGGCGGGCCTCCTGTTTGTTATTTCTGACTCGCATTCCTCTCCAGGTTCAGTGTTTAAAGGCCCCCCCCTGCTCCCCCTCATTCGGGAGTGTGTGTAAATATTTACAAACCTTTGAAAGCCTCTACCGAAGCTGAAGTCTGCAACCACACTGAGCATGTTTGCCTAACGCTGAACCAAAGGCGTTGTTATTGCCCCTGCGAGCCAGGGCCCCTCCACCAGGAAACCTCCGAATGACTCCTCATAAATGTATTAGTAAATGCATTAAATATTCGGAGCAAAGGTTCAAATATAGGTGTGTTGACATTAGAAGAGGGGAGGGTATTTGACAACCTTACTCAGCTTTACCAGTGGATGGAAAGGTTGCTGCCCGGAGGTTCACCTAGGGAGGATGGGGAGTCTGCAGAAGCATGGTGATGGATGTGCAGTGCATCTGTGCCACCTCGTGCGGAGAGCTCATTAAAATCGCCAAGAAAAGGAATACGGGTCCACTCTGACTCCAGGTCACTATTGAGTACCTTCACTCCCCAAATGTACAAAGCACCTGACAGTCAAATTTATCCCATTCAAACAGAGAGCAAAACTCTTCTACCTTCTGTATTGGGACCTGGGAATCTCCCTTTCCTTGCACCCACTCCTTCAGTTTGCAAAAAAAAAGTGGATCCACTAGGAGATATACCTTTCCATAGCTGTCCCCATCCCACCCAGCCTGAAATAAAGAAAGGAAAAACCCAAAATCTTATTAAAAAATTCCCAAGCTTCCCTCAGTTTTGGATGAAGGAACAGGGGCATTCTGGACGGATGGGTTGAATAGCCAAAACAAAGCTTTTGACCCCATCCTGAACTTAAATGGGCTTCTAGAAAACTTCCCTGGCAATGCCACTAACCAGAGATTTTGTTTTCTGTTTTAAAGCATAGGCCTGGATGAATTATCTTTATTTTTCTTTAAACAAGCTGAAACAGAGGTAGTTTCTCAGCTGCATCTATACATACAAAAAGCAAGTGGGGGATGACAAAGAAGCCTGAAGACCAGAGTTTACCCACAGAAGCTGCCCCCGAGCATCTGCTTTCAGAGCCCATGGCTGCAATCTCACCAGGCTCCCCGCTGATGGGTTAAGTTCAATCTCATTTGTTTTGGGCCTGGTCCAGCACGATTCCAGCAACTCAGAGAAATGCCCTCCTCCTGAGCCTCGGAGAGAAAATACGAAGGCAGGCGATTGCATCTTAACACAACACCGTAACCTCTAGAAGCACTTGGAAGACTGGTGAAAAACGATGCTTCGGCCGTAATCCCAGCCAAGGTCCTGGCTCAGGAACAGGCTTTCACATTGTCACAGTGCTTTTTCCTTCTTTATGCAAGAAGGGAGGAGGTCAGCCCTGCTGACTGGACAAATCCCACTCAATATGCCTGTCCAAAATCTCCCCTTTCTAGCCCTCACTTGCAGAAACACTGCGGTATGTCATATAGCCTCATCATGGGGGTAGCTCCTCGACAGAGATGGTGAAGGACACCCCAGCACTTCTAAAAGTCTTCCCCCAGATAGAGAGGCTAAGCCATCTCACAGTTACCTCCTGGGGGATTTTCATTTTAAAAGCTATGGGGAGATGTCACGCTTAATTTCATTGTGGGTCCCAGTTCACTTTTGTCCCATCAGCAGATATAAGGATAGATTCTTTGGGTTGCCCAACCGGCCTCTGAGAGCCAAACTGAGGCCAACTCTGTAGTGTGTCACCTGCAAAAATGACATATGATGACAGGGATGGGCTGGATGTCCACTGGGATCTCATTCCATCAGTCCTATTGATAAGTGGAAGCTGCTTATGAGTACACAAGAAAAGTCATTCTGGAACACAGCAACTGCCTGCCTGGCCCAGTGCATCTCCCAGTGGCTGTGGGAGATGCTGTTCAGGGAGGAAAACACAAACCTGGCCACTTTCTGTAGTTGTTTTCCTCATACACCAGCAGCACCTGGGCTGTTGCATTAGGGATGATAGAAGGTATGTTCCTGCCTAGACATCTCAGTATCCTCTTGTGGGCAGCTTGGCCGTGCGTTTGTCTCATCCCTTTCTGACCTCAGGGAAACCATCTGCCTCCATGAACTCCAGCAGCCACAAGTCCCAGAAGACAGTACTGCTGTGTAAAGAAATAATTTATTTTTTCTCTTTTAAATCAAATTCCTATTAATTTCTTTAGTGCCCCTTGCTCCAGTAACATCAAGTAGTACAGCAGTATATAAAACAAAGAGAAAAATAATTCAAGTCCCCCAGGAGGTATGTAACACAATGGACATTGCTAAAAATACATCAAAGCGCACAGCTCCATATAAGATTTTGAGGGCAGAATCTTAACTACTTTTAAATCGCTTTCTCATCCACAAGGAACGACTAGAGACTGACACTGAACAACTGTACGAAAGAGAGTTATCAATAGTACATGTCAGCAAAGACATGTCAAGGGAGATCCTGGAACCAGCCTGTATTTTCATTAATGAGGAGTAGAGAGTGAGCTTAAAAATTTGTGGATAACGCTGGGGCTAAAGGAGCTGAGAGCATTTTGTGAGAGTGGATTAAAATGCAAAGTAAGCAACACGCTTTGAGAAAGATCCAGATAAATGTGGGAATGTTCCCAGGAGAGTCAGAGGAGTAGTTCAGAAAGCAGAAAAGGATGAAGGAACTGATTTAGAGAAGTCTGTAAGAAGAGGTGTCTTCCCATCTATAAAAGATTATTGCAAAAAGGAGAGAGAAGAAATGTTCTTTATATGCTGAGGAAAGAGGACAAGAAATTATTAGTTTGATTTCAGATTAAAAAAAACATAACTCTGAGGATAGTAAAACCCTGGAACAGGTTGTTTAGGGAAACTGTTTTTAAGACCAGAGTAGACAAACATCTTCAGTAGCAGCCTAGGTGGTCTTATTTCAGTCTTGCTCCTACCATGGAAAGTCATTCCCAGCCCTGATATTCCCTAACTCCAATGCTGTTTTGATGCAAAGGGACTAAATATGTTTAGGAGAGCTGGCTGCAATTTTTTATCCACTGAATTCACTATCCACTGCCATTTTACTGTGTGAAATTACTCTTTCCACCAATAAATTTATTATTCACAAATCTGTTCAGGAAACTTTATTGTCAAATGCAGGTCTCTCAAAGTGGGAAGGATTCAAACTTTCCCAGGGATTAACTGAGAAAAAAGCCCCCAAAAGCACAGCTGGCCCGACTACTGAAATGGGCACCAGCTACAAGCACATTGCCTTGGGAAAGTAGAAATAGCATTGCAAGTGGGGGGAACACAAAGCTACCATTTTTCTGACTTTTCTCCCGTTTAAACTTCTGGGACAGTCACAGATTATTTTCTATTTGCTATTCATCATTTGTTGGATCCTAAGAAAAAAAGGGTGGCACACCTGGTAACAGTTCCAAAACCTGCTAAATCATCAAACATGTTATAACGTACTTAAAGCCAAAGTTCATCATATTGCTTCTTGTGCCCTCACTGAGTAACAGAAACTAAGAGAGGCTGTAACAAAAAACAAACCCCAAATGCTGTTGTCGACCCGTAACTACCACTCTTCCCCATCTAAATATGAGTGCTGCTAAGAAACATTCTTGCCCACATCATCACGCAATGCAAAGCATATTTTGGGGGTGGCAGGAAACAAGCGGTATCGAGGGCTGCCATTGAACACTGAAAATGACTGCATCCTTTTTTTGCAGCCTTTGATCAGCCCTTCTGTTGGGACCACCAAGATGCCAAAGAGGCAACCACCAGTCCCTACGGCTTTGCAGTCACCACCGAGAGCAGATGCATGCTCAGCTAACTTCATGCATGTTCCTATCCGAGAAAACACACCAGCCTAAGACACCTCGGGAGACACTTAAGACTAATATTTTATATTGCTGAGAAGAACGAACACATGAGCAAGAAGCAAGGACCAAAGAACGGCCACGTTCGTTGCCAAAATGAGTCAGCTAAGGAGTGGTGGCTGATCAACCCAGCTTAGCTGCAGCGCAGCGTTGCAGCCCGATTTCTGCAGCGTAAGAGAGTTCCTTCCCATCTTCAGCAGGGAGGGAGCAGCGTTTGCTCGGCTCTGGGAAAGATCAGTAATAAACAGCTCAGTTATCTCTGCAAGGCTTCAGGGGCTGGAGGCTTTTGCATGCATGGCAGAATTTCCCTTTCCTTGGATTCCTTAAGGAACCTTAAACAGCCTTTGAAATATGATACGTTGCACCCTCCTGATAAAGCAGGTTAATACTTTTGCTTCTTTTCTCACAAAACAGATCTCAATTTTATAATCTGTTATTATTTATCATTTACTCAAAGCCGATAACGAATTTTTCAGGCAGGAGAAACTGAACTAGCTTCTTAAAAGATGAACTATAGGGTGCTTTTGCCCAAGAAAGCTCTGAAACGGGAACGTATACTTTTTTTCCCTGTGGTTAATCTGTTGTATTGAAAGTTGTACAATCCACTTGCTGCTCCACAGATCAGCTTCTTTAGATTTTTCTCCAGACCATGTTTTATTGGCTATGAAAGTGTGATGGTGGCATACAAGCACACAGAGTTTGTTTGGCTGCAGTTGCAGCAAGCCTGTTTGCAGGAGCCTTGGATACCAGTTGCAAAACTCAGCTCCTTAATCAGTTTTTGAGCACTTCAAAGAGGCTTCAAATCTCAGGTTCGGGTTCAGCTCCCTGACTCTGAAATCTGGATACACCCCAAGCGCTTGGAGGCATGCAGATTTCCAAACCATTTCTAATGTCAACAAACTAAGAAAGGCCAAGGTGTCTTAGAAAACATTTCAGGCTTGTTCCGAAGAAGGCTTTGAAATCCTTTCAGCAAAATGCTCTGAAAGGCTTTTGAGTAACCGGGTGTGCGTTTTCTGAGTGGATTTTCACGTGGTTCCACTACAAGGTAATTCAATTCCCTTTCCTGCCTGAAAAACACACAATAAGTCTGCATAATGCGAGGGATAATTAGAGAGATGGAAGCCACCGATTAGATTATCCCTTCCACCCACCTGCCGGTGCAGGATTGTTCCCTACAGCATACACTGAAACCCAATATGTCCAAGGTGTTGCAACTTAGCCATCAGCCTGCTTCCAGCGTGCTCTGAGCAAGCCCCAGACCTGCGGGAGAGGGAGTGGGGAGAGGACTTTTTCTCCATATGATGCAAAACTACTCATTTTTGGTAATAAAAATGCAGCGATCTGCATTTTTTAATCCAGTAACAGGAAGAGGGGTTGTTAATGGGGTCTCCTCCCCTTCGCATCCCTTTGGAGGCAGGGCTGGGAAGATGCTGGAGATGCCCAGACCAAAGTCTCCTGGAGCACGGTGAGAGGGGTCTGCACTGTAACACCCCGTGAGCTGATCCCTGCACCCACGTTCATGGCCAGAAAAAGGCCAAAGAGGGAACAGGCAGGTGGTGGAAGAAAAGAAAAAATTAACTGAGGGACCACCACCAAAAATCCCTTTTTGATTGCATTTACCATAAAAGACCTTAAAAATTAGCCTAGTAGGAAACAGCAGGATCTCCCCCCAGAAAATTTTGATGTGCACAGGGATAAAATGTTAAGATGCCACTGAGACTTGACTTATAAAATAAAAACCTGTTTGGGCTATTTCCATGAGAGCATTTTTACATCTTTGCAGAGTAAGCGCAAACCACATTTTTCCCTGCCCTCTCTAACAGCATCTCTTTTGTGTTCCTTCTTCCTCATCTCTGTCATTAGGTGCTATCTCTGCAGCCCCACAGCTGGCTGGAAAAGAGCCACCGCATTTAAAAGACATTTAGATGTCCTCTTTGTGAGAGAAAAATTGCAAAGGGAAAAAGGCATGCATGGGAGGAGGAGGTTAGGGAAGCTCCCCTCCTTTTTCCCGCTCCCTCCAGGAAGAACGGACCGATCTGCAAACACATTGTGTGCATTTTACACTTATTTCCTCTACTAATTTAATGCAGAAAAGGGGCTGCTATGGCTTGTGTTACACATGCTAATTTTGAGGCACCAGGCATCTTCTCAAGAGTGTGCAGATGGATTGCGATGAAAATGAGCATAACTACACATGACCTTAAAACTTGGCCTGAGAGACGCGCGGAGCTCAACACGGGACTATCTCGCCCTCCTCCCCTCCCACGGCCATCACCGTCTTGCACATCTGAGAATAAGGAGTATTTCTTGACAAGTTCCTTTTGAAAGTCATCCCTTCCTGCTCTAATATCTCAGTCCTCTAAATCCTCACTCAATCTCACTTCCCACGGACCCTCGCCTGGCAGGCTCACAATCACTGCTGTCGCCCGTCTTGGGATAAACGGACGCCTGCAATACACATTTTCCTATCCTTGGAAGAAAAAAAAAAGTCATTCAAGACCTTGACATATTTTTCATCCCTAGCTGGGATAAAAAGGCAAAATCTGCTGTAAAATGAAATTAGATGATGAAGAAGTCACACCTTAAAAGGATTTCAGCTCATGGAAAAAGTTTTACTTGGCAAATCTGTAATGGATTCAGTTTGGTTTTGACACAAGCTGTTGATTTCACGCAATTCCTATAAAACTGATTTCCAAATAACCTCCACAATTTTTTTCATTGCAAAACAGAGTGGCACAACAAAGAGGTCTTTTTCAAGACACAAATTTGTCAAAATCTATACAAATCCGCAAAAACATTGCTTCCACTCAAATGACATTTTCCCTCAGAAACCAGTTTCAACACATGCTTTTTTCCCTACAATCCTCAGTGACTCATAAACATCTTCACTTGCTAATTACTGCTCCACCGCTGGCCTGGCATTCCCACCACAAACCTGCCAGATAAGTGCTGTTGTAGAGAAGTCCAGTCATTGGTTTTGGAGGATACAAAACCGTAACTGCCACAAAACATCAGGGGACAAAAAGGACACACTCGTCTCACTCAACTGTCATCACCTCCTGATCAGCTCCACCAGTTAAATGCTGATATATTGTCTACAGATCTGCGGTTCCAGGTTAAATGGCCATTGCCAAAGGATAGCTTCTAGAGTCCCCTCACCAAATACTTTGTATGAATCAAAGGTATCCAAACAGTATCTTTTCTGCATTTGGGTCATTTACTTCATTTCCATTACAGCAAAACCTTCTCTTCATTGAAACAAAGTGGCCCAAATACCACTACATCCAACAACAGTTAAAATGAGGACACCTCACAAAAGGGCAGGCGCATGCTCCTTGCAACTTGTCTGTCTGAGTCTCCACCACAAAGTAACACAAAAAGCAAAGAAGAATTATGAGAACTATCTAAAGAAAGCCAAGCCAGCAGACAGCAACTAATGAGACAGCTTGAAATCCAGCCATCACAGCCACCTAACAAAAAATCTGGAAATTCTGCAAAATTTTGGAAATACACAATTATTTGGCTGTCGAAGGGTCTGCTGCCCACCTAGAGATGCTCACACTGCTGAAACGTGGAATTGGTTTGTATTGGAGGGAATTAAACAGATGATGGGAAGAGACAGACATGTCTGCTGCCTGTGAAAGGGGACAGCACTGTGCCCAGTGGAGGCCGGGTATAATGACCTTAAATCACTAATATTAATGAGATGAAGAAATTCCTCTGCAGAGACATAAGCAATACAAACGCGCCTGGACTTTTAAAACGCCATGGAAGAAAAATCTTAAAAATTCACCTTTGTAGTTTTCAGGGCTCTTTTAAGGCTGCCTAGGAGCACTGGTCCTAATTGGGTTAACTCTTGCCTACTTAGAGGAGCCTTACAGTAGAGTAACAACTCATCACATCTGCAGCGATTGCAAGAAATGACTTAGAGACACTCAACACATAAGCAGCTGCTTGTTCATTACAAGTTACTGCAGAGGTGAGCTGCCTGGGGGATTTCAAAAGATATCTTGTGCCTGCCCAATAACGCAAAAAGTGTCTGCAGCCCTGTCTTGGCCACAGCCACCACTGATAGCCTTAGGCATCTGTAGATGGTACCATATGTTAGAGATGTCCTTTACCTGCATGCATGTGCTACCTCCCCAGTTATTTGCCTCTTATTCATACATTCCCCTTCCCTCTTTGGGGCTCAGAGTGCAGTCAGTGCCCGCTGCAGAAACCCTCACCTGTCCTGGGTCCCGTGCGACCCCACTTTTTCGTTCTTCATGCAGAAATCGGGCGAGCTCTGCAGGTAAATCAGCTCTGTCTCTTTAACCGGCCTGATATCAATATCCTTTGGCACGAGGTATTTGCGTGTGCCCATGGGCCGGTGAACAACCTTGGTGGCTGATAAATACTTGTTTTTGAGGTCCAGTGCAATGTCTCGCAGCTCTTGAAGGCCTTTCCAACAGGTCTTGATAGAGCATGACCCAGAAACTCCATGGCACTTACATTTCATTTCAAGAGAGGCTTTCAAGACCTGCAAAAAGGAATGCAGGAGTTAGGAAATGCCCTTCTCTGACCTCCAAACATCCCACAAGCTTGCTAAACAAGGCACTTTCTTGGCTGGGACTCCTATGGAAAAGGAATGCTGCTCTGATTTCTGCACAGTCACTCTAGAGTAGCTACTGTGCAAAGGGAATGAGATCCCACAGCTCCTTGGTGATCGCTATCAGCCAGGGACTACTTTCACCAAGGCACCTTTGCAGCCAGGAGACAGAAGAGTATTTTGAATTTTGATCAGATATCTACATAGGCCTGCATTTCCACCCTTTAGATTCCTAAGGACCTGAAAATCAAACCAATCCATAAATAATTAACATCCATTTCTGCCTCCAGCAGCTTTGGGTAACAGAGATGTCAAGGCTCTGATGAATTCAGGGCACCCTTGTCCTGCCTTTCTGCTGGCCATGGGGCCAAAAGAGCCTTTTACTTTAGTTCTGCACTAGTCTTATTTCTGTGGGCCATGGCAGGACGCTGGCAGGAAGGGGTGAATGCACCAGCCATGGCAACACTATGTCCCAAACAAAAATTTGCCCATTGCAATTAAAACAAAAACTCAAGACATTACAAAAATAAAAAAAAAAAACAACAGATAGAGTGGGAACGGTAGAGAAAAACACCCGGGGAGGCAAGTTTGGCATGGTTGTGCTCTGCAAAGATGAGTCCAGCCTGTAGCTACGCAGTAAGCTGCCAATGAGCTCAACATGCTCCAAGTTTTATCTGCTCCCAAGCACAGGCAGCCCTGGAAGGACCAAGCTGTGTGGTAGGACCAGCTTCGGGAACCGCTGCAGCTCCAGAGATGGGTGCAGGGGCCAGCTTTACAGCCCCCCGCCCATTCCTCCAGCTGCATGGAGGGCTGCAGGAGAGATTTGCACCTCGGTGCACACCAAGCACTGCACATGGTAAGCATTATCCCTCCGCTGGATGCAAGCTGTTACGAGCGCCTTCTGCCAGATATGGGAATAATCACTAGCGAAGCAGTTTGAAAAGGAAAAATCAGCCCTCCTGGCTGCAGGGATGGCTGGGAGGCAGCTGCTGCTGGACGCATCTGGCAGATGATAATCCTCCACGCTTACACAGCACTTCGCCTGTGCAACGCCCTTGGCAGAGCACGAGGGGACCCATCCCCACCACACCTCCTGGGGTAAGCATCCTTGGCTGTAGAAAGGGTGGCAATGAGACATCCCACCCGCGGTTATATAGGGCTGACAATAGCATTCAGGACCTCCTGAGTCCCAGCGTGCGTTATATAGCCACAGCCTTCAGCAGGCCAAAGGAGTTCAGAGCAATCCGGGAGAAACCTGCTCCTTTTGCTAGCTGATAGACACTGAACCTCACAGAGCGACCGACCACTACAGATGATTGTACAATTACAATAACTCTCGTGGATTTGTTACCTGTCTCCCTACTTCACTGTTGTGCAGATGCATCAGTTTATTGGCTTGTGATCCTGATTTTTTCATCTTCATGGGAGCATCTGAAAATTTGGACCCCATGATAAGACCATAGTTGAGGTTGTCTGCACATCCTCCCCATCGATACCCAGGTCCAGGTGTCTCACCTGGGATGGGACCACAGGAACAGCCAGGGAGGTCCCCGGTGGTGCAGGCTCTGGCAATGGTGTGGCTGATGGCAGCAGCAGAAAGGGCATACACAAATGCTGACTCCCTTGTGCCTGGAAGAGACAAGAACTCCAGCTCAGCCTCCTGGGACAGCTAAACATTCCCCCAAAAGAGACCTATGCAATCTGTGCCCCAGAGAGCAGCAAGGACAACAACTCACTGCAGCTGAGACCTCCCATGGCATCACCAGCTTGGAGCACGTCTCCTAAGTGAGCTTTTCAACATGAGACAACATCCCAGCAGGGCAAGGAGGCACGTGGACTTAAGCAACTTGTCCATCGTGGTGTCGTCTGCTCTTGGAGCACGTGAAGAAGCCCCCCCATGGATTCCCCTGCCTTCTTTTGCCCCTGTGCTGGATGCTGCTTGCTGGCAGGTCATGGAGGTGGCGTGCATGGAGGTGGGGAAGTGGTGGTGGTGGGGCACAGAGCTGCAGCACGAGCATGCAAGGATGCTCTGAGCCTTGAAAGCTGACTGTGCAGCTTCATGCACAGAATGTGCTGCTTGACAAGTCTGCGTGCCCAGAACAGCAGCTCCATGGCTGCAAGCAAGTCCACCATGACTCCTAATGAGATGTGTAAGAGCTGTGAGAGACCAGGTCTTGGACTCGAGAGCTCCTGGGCACGACTGGCACCGTAACGATGAACACGGTCTCAGAGAACATGACAACTAGGCTATGTAGTCCCTCCACGTCCCCCCAGTAGCAAGACCCTCCCCAGTCCCAGCACGCATACACACACGCTGGCTGACTCTACTCACTCATGTCCCCGGCTGAGCCAGCAGTGCTGTTTACCTCTCTCTAAGTCCAGCAGGTAGTTAGGAGCCAGCTCAATGGAAGAGCAGTTCCACCGCATGTCTGAGAAAGTTTTACGGCAGGTCTTTATCACTTCCCGTGCCGCCTGGATGATGGTCTGCATTAGCTCCAGGTTGCTGCGGCACAGCTGCACCTGGGAAACCACCAAGCCTTCAAGCTGCTTGCAGTGCTGGGTTTGATTTAAGGCCAAAGCCGAAGGAGTCTTGGACAGAGCTCTGAGGAGACAAGAACATGCAAAAAAAGGCATTAAAACCCGCAAAAAAAGTTAATCTTTGGGTCACTATTAATTTCTCCGCTATGTCCAGTCCAGTGAATGCTTTGGCCTGTGTTCATCTGACTTCATTTTAGCTACCTGTAAATAGGTGCTTAGTTTAAGCTGGTGAGAAAGATGGGCAACTATGAAGAGTGATTTATCTCATCTAAAGTAGGTGTTTAAGGTAGGTGGGGACAAACACCCTCTAGAAGTGCCCATTTCTCTCCGTCACCTAGGGGAGCCTGGACAAAGCTCCTGGGGCATATGCCAAGTTGACTGAATGTGTAAATCCTTATGGGAAGGTTTTTTGCTGAAGAATGAAGAGAACGGACCTCCCAACAGTGTGAAAAATGACCCATCAGTTCCATGATAACAGAAAGCTGGATCTTCCAAGACTATGGTATTCAGAAAAAAAAAAAAGCAAAGTTGGTGTTATCAGTGTTTTGCATTCAGCATCTGTCTCACACACTCTCTGAGGATTATGCTAAATGTCATGTAATTAATTATGGAGAAAATCCCTTGCAAAGCCTAGGGAAAAGCCACCAAGTTTGCAAAACAGATGCTTTCCCTTAGAGTTCATGCCAAGGGCCTCCACCAATTCCATCACTGTTGCACATAGATAAATCTGTTTCTCTAGTCTCCAAAAATGTAGTGCAGAAGAGCAATGAGGGTATGTATGTGCAATAAAGCACCATGGTCAAAACTGAGAAGGGATCCACTAGCACCAGCACGTATGTTACCATGGAAGAAACCAACAACACCCGAAAGACCCCATTGGTTCTTGTAGTGCACAATTGCCAGTGTTTCCAGGTAAAAAAGAAAAAAGCAAATGCTGCCATGCATCGTACAGGGCTGTGCTCTTCTTCCCCAAGCACCCACAGCGATCAGCAGAAGCCTGGTGTGTAACTCTCTTTGTGTCTTTATGACCTGCTTAGGGTAGTCATAAATGTTATTCATTCCCATAAAACAACTTTCTAGCTGGCTGCATCAGTAACTGGCATCTGATCCTGGCAACACAACTGCCTTAACACATATTTCCTTCTCTCCTTGTTAAATGTATTGCCTTTCAGTTTCATCCTAAGCCATCTTGGTTAGTTTGGCTTATTAGCAGACACATTTCTGGGTGCATTTCACTTTATTACAGTAACATCCATGTCCCTCAGAAGTTAAATGAGATGGAAACGGAGCTAAAATTGAGCCCTAACCAAGATCGGGGATATTAGCTCTGATCTCCAGTTGTCAGGAAAACACATATATGTTCCACCAGCTCCCTCAAGGTTGGCTTGAACCAGCTGCTGTGTATGTTGGAGCTCTCTTTGGGCTGTGCATAACTACTAACCCCAACTGCTCTTCCAGCAGGGAAAAGCTATGATCCTTCTAGGGCTGAGCAGGTCTGCACTGACAAATTCCCAGGCGGCTAGAGTTTGGCATTTCTGGCACTAGATAATCAGTGGCACACTTGGAAGGGTAACCACCACTCTGCTAGCTATGTAAATATATGCATCATACATGTATTTAAAGAGGTCCATTAAATATACAGCGAACAGAAGTTTTGGCCAGTGAATTTCAAGGGAAAGGAAAAAGTGGAGTATTTAATTGTCAGAAATTCTGCCCTGCAGTTCATCTTGGTCCTTTGCACGCTGTTGCTCATGCAACGCTCCCTGTCTGGAGAGGGGCACCTCCAGAAGGCAACTCATCCTGCCTTAGACGTGAACCAGTGCTGGACCTGAGCAGGTGGAGACAAAACCTGTTGGTGATATTCCGGGTGTTCAGGTATCTCAGATATAACATGTCCTTGAAGGTAGAGGCATGAGTCTTTGGCCAGTATGAATTCACCTGACTGCAAACCCCTACAGTGTGGACCTCACGGTAGTCCTTCAGGGTCCTTCTTCAGCCCATGGAAAGAAAAAGCCATGTCTAGGGAGTAATTGGCCTGATGTGCTTTTGAGATCTACAGTAGGATAACATCATGCCCTAGAAGTGCTCATTTTCTGCACTGCCTATAGAGGGAACCCAGGCACCGAGCTTGGACGCAGACATCTGGACTGCATAAGCACAGAGCTGGGTGAGATGTGTCCAACCCCTAGCACTTGGCACCAGCAACCTGTGAAAACTTATCCCAGAAAGCCTATCAGCAGCTCTCAGGAATGGGCTGAAATGCAAACCAGGCAAGGGGCCAAAGCAGCTCGTCACTAATAGAGTAAAAATGATAAATACTCCAGCACAGTATGTCCCAGCAGCAAAATAAGCAGGCAGGGTGAGGCAGATGAAATGAGAGAGCTTCACAGCCTGAGATTCAGGCAAATGAGGAATGATCCAGGTCTCTGAGAGATACTGTACTATGGGGCACCAGCTGAGTTTTCTAATCAGAGGTGCCAAGTGACACTTTAGAGGCCTTGGGATGTTTCCCCTGGCCCTTCACAAAGATACATATATCTCCTAGGTCCTGCACCACATTTTCTAATCCTGTATAGATGTCTTCGGCATCTTTGAAGGACCTGGAAGCCTACATTGAGGCACCTGCATCTCACCATTACAGACAAGTCATGAACAGCAGAAATAACCACCTACAAGTTGGGACGAGAGCTGAAATCCGACTGAAACTCATCCCCGTTGTGAAAAAAGGGGACGTGATACAACGAGACCATGTTATTACAGATGGCCTGAAATGATCGCCATTACAGAAGCAGATTTATAATGCAACAAGAAAGAAATTAACTTTGTGGAAGGGGGAAGAATATCTGCCAGACAGTCAAGAGAGGAAGGACTGTGGCCCCATTGGGGAGAACTCAGTAAATGGCAGCAATAGCTGTTTCTCATCGAATGAGCCAAGCTCCAGGGAGCCCACCAAGAATAAAAATGCAAGACGCAGGAAGGTGTTTTCTGAACATCTCCCAGGCCTGAACTTCATGCCTTTGCTTGTGAGAACCTATAATTGGAAACATCTCCAAGTGTCAGGAGGAAAAAGTAAAGGGTAATGGAGATGGAAAAGAAAACTCACAGTTACTGGAGTTGCTTGCCGAGACCAAAAAGTGCATTTATAAATCACAGATCAGGAATGTGAGAGGCCTATTAGGTCATCTAGTCCATGCCCTGACAGCCCAGGTTTGCTCAGTCGCTGTCCTACATTCAGAAATGTCTTCTCCACCTCATCGCTTTAAACCCTCCCCATGGAAAGGCACCAACCCTCCCTGATCCCCAAATTCTGGCAGCACCAGGGGGGGATGCCCACCGCTTGCAAAGGACATTGCTGGAGAACAAAGTCCCTTTGTGGGGCAGTGGAAAGGAAATCACCTTCCCCCAGAAGAGTCTTGTCCATGGTGGGATTTGGTGGTGGGTCTCTATCCCACCTCCACCCAGTCTCCATTGACCGCCAGCACTGGGAAGGAAACTGGAGCCAAAGGGGAGCAGCCAGCCTGAATAAAGCAGCCCTCAAGGGCATAGTTAGCAGAACAGCCTTTAGTCCTCAATCTGGGAAAAAATCCCTGATAAACATCTTCCTTTGGACTCACACCCTTCATCTGAGAAGCAGCACATGGGGATTTTACCTGCTGACACCCTATAAATGCTGCTTTTCACTGTTTCCTCCTGCTAACATTGTGCTCTCCTCCCGTGATGCTCCTGCCCCATACTTCGTTCTCCAGAAAGCTGAGGACAACTGAGGAGTGGTTGATTGGTTTGTTGGGTTTTTTTAAATATACATATTTGACCCATCCCTTTAAATAAACAGGCCCCAAACCAAACATCTCCTGTTTTAAATATAGCATAGCAGGGCTTTCAACTGAAGTTATGGATACTGACAGAAAACCATAAACGTAATTACAGAGGAAATATGATGCATGGATGGATCATGACTTTCGTTTACTCTTTTAATTATCTCAGGCAGTTAATAAATTCATTTGAAAACATGAATGCTCTACAGTGTTAGGCCCTTTGAGAGGTACGGGCCCATTCCTGCAGATCTGGGCTCCATGAGAAGACTATTCATAGGAGCAGCAGCTTGGGAGAAGTAAGTTCAGATCTGAGCAGGTATCAGTGAAAGCCATACATTATTTGGTTTACAAGGACCACTGTGAGCAGGACACTGCTCCTGGTCAAGCCAAAGGGAGAAAAACTCTTTGAATTGAGCGGTGAAGCATTGGTGCCCTTTAAAACACACTTAAAGGGTGGAAGGATCTCCTCTCTTTTTGATGTGGGCTCTCTGGAGGGCATCTGCCCATCCTCCCTTCTGTGGTGTGACCCGAGAAGGTCTCACAGAGGGACTGTTGGTGAAACCATGAACTTCTGCTCCAAATTGTCCACTTCGCTTTCTGCGAAGGCACTCTCTTTTTTATGCCTCTTCTTAAACCCCTTAATCTTGCAAGGATTTGGGTGAAACAAAAAGATTTAGACAAAACTACATGGCTGTGGAGAGTGAAGTGTGCTGTAAACTTTAATAGAGAGAGACAGAGACTGGAGGTTTTTAATCTGCAGGAGCCTCATTTTCTCAGGTTTTCAACTGGAAAAGGCTTGCAGGACTGTTACAGTAACCTTGTCTAAGCTCCTGGTGGTCAGAGGTGGTTCATGCCCCTGCCACCCTGCCCTGCACCAGTCCTGGTCTGGGGACCACAAGCACTGGGAAAGCCACCATGTCCCCTGATAAATGCTTCCACTTGTTCTGCAAAGCCTTTTCAAACAGAGAAGCAGGATTTATGTAGTTAAAAAAAAAAACCAAACACCCAAAAATGAAATAAAGAGGAGGAAGAGGGAGAGGAGTGGGGGAAAAAAAACCAACCCTGAAGTAAAAGCTTAAAATAAGAGCTGCTTTCAGATACAGTGCCAAATCCAGCACTGGCAGTAGTGGGCACAAGGCCATTGACTTCCAGCCCAAGCTCGACTGAAGTTGATGCCAGCGGCGAGTTGGCTCACCAAGCGCCGAGGAAGGCCACGGAGCTTTGTCAAGTTTTCCCGAGCTGCCTACGGAGCGAAGAGCAAACTTCAAAGCCCTTGTCCCCCCCCTCCACACCTCGCCCCCAGCCTGCTCCCCTCCCGCCATCCCCGTACTGCAGACCTTTCACAGCAGTTCATCTAGCAGCCCCTTTGCCAGGCAGACGGTCTCCTCGCAGGCGCCCGTGTCCCGATGTCCCAGCTCCCCCCCCCCGCTCCTCCCCGGGTTGAAGGAGAGAAGCAGGCGCTGCCGGGAAGCACAAAAATCTTTCCATTTTCTCCCTTGCTTTCTGCTGGCTGTGGAAAGGCTGCAGTGCTGCTTGAGGTTGGTGAGCTGGAGGACGTCCTGGGTCCGCCAAAATGCATGGCTAAGCCACCTTTTGCTCCCGAAGGGCTGTGATTTAACCATGGGAATTGTGCAGTAAAGCTGACCTCGTAGCTGGGAATGGTGTTCAGCCAGGGATGGCTCCAGAGGGCATGTCCAGGCCACCACAACAGGGACAGGCAGAGACTTCCCAAAGTGACCAAGCTGCACCTAAAACTATTGGGATTCCTAATGCCACCACTTGCTGCCACGGGCTGATCCTGCAAGCCACGCAAAAACCCCCACATTTGCTGCATTTGGCTTCTTTACAATCACCTTTGTGTTGAAGGTGACACTCGATACAGAGGGACAGTCCAACCTGTGTCTTGGTGCCTGGGCAGAGGAGATGCCAACCCCCGAGGAGCAAGAAGTGCCTTGAAAGGTACTCTGTGCCTGGACAGCCCAACATCTGCAAACCTCTGTGGCGTGCACATCTGGCTGCAGCTCCCTCTAGTGCTCATCTATTTTTCAGCTCAACCCAAATAAGTTATTTCAGCAACCTGCTTGGCCAAAGCCAAGCCCTTCTAGGAAGGCTAAAGGGGGTCTAAAAGGAGGTGGGTAAGGCAATAGAATTCCTACATGCATTAGCCCTAAGACATCTCCCATTGAAACCGATGGCTGCCTCACCTCCCCAGCTGCTGTGATGCAAAACAAGCACTGAGGACCACAAAGCCATGCAACTCCCCCTGCTCTAAGGATGGGAACGTATTTGCAAAAAGCGGCGTGCAAAAATAAGACTATGGGGCTCATATGCATTGAATGGAAAGGCTTCTTTTCCATGACAACCCTCATCCTGCAAAGATCTGTCCGTACCCTGACTTTACACCCAAGCAGCTCCCTGGACCTCAGATGGAAGAGGCCAAAATATGAAGTTTCTCCAGCAGCAAGAGCAGGTTTAAGAGATGCTGCCCGTCCACGCACCACGCTGGATGCTCGGCAGCGCATGCCTCCACGGCAGGGAAGGGCACAGTGCCGATTTACAACAGCTGGGGATCTGGACCACAGAACTCGTAAAAATAAGCCAAATAAAATAAAACAAATAGCTCCCTTTTACCTTCTGATTCTATGATTTGCCTCACTCTTACTAATTTACAGGGGATATTTGTGTTACAGGGAAGTCCTAAATGGCTGGAAAGTGTGTTTTCCTTCTCCCCCTCCTCCTGCAATTACATCATGCGCTGAATCAAAATTGAATTTCCTATCGCCTTCCATATCAGTCGCTCCCTCTTCCCCAGGCTGGCAAAACTCACCTCCTTATCTTCCCCCTCCTCTCCCAAATCCTCTTTGAAGCTCGCCTCTGGCACCGTGCCTACAACAACGGCGCAGCGGGCAGACCGCTGAGACAAGCCCACGACCGAAAACATCTTGTAGCACTTTCCTCCCTCTTCATCCTATCCTTCCCCCCCCCTCCATGCACAAGAGGCGAGGGGCAGGGTTTGGTTGTACAGCACCCAGCACATGAGTCCGGGGCTGGGATTGCAGCTCTGAGGTATTACTTGGTATTTGGTAGCATCGATCTCTGTTCACCAAGAATTTACCCGTGCAATTTCCAAGGACGGTCCCCTAGGCGCAAGGATGGCAGCACGGCTGCAGCGGGGAAAAAGAGAGTGATGAGGAGCGGGGGGGAAGGGAAATTGGCCTGTGTTTCCATAGAAAAACAAGGGTGGGGAAGGGAGGAGAAACAGCAAATGAAAACCAAAAAAAACCCCCACAATTTTGTGAAATCCCAGCTGGCAGCATCCCAGTCGTGAAGTGCCCTGGGACAGGGAGTGCAGGTCTCCGCCAGGTTTTCAACAGGTGTGAGGGGAGCCCCGGCAGCGCATCTGGATGCAGTTCATGCTTCAAATGCCGCTTTAATCCCACCTTTCATCTTCCCCACTCGCTTTTCGATAGGGGGGATATGTCTGCTGGGAAGGGGAGGAGTGGCTTCTCCCCCCCACCCCGTCCCCAAAAGCAACCCTCGCAGCTTAACCGCTTACCAGCCGAAAGGCTGCTTTTGCCAACAAAGCTATTAGGGACCTTGCCCTGCCTTCCAGCCTTTTTTTCATGTCTACGGCTTGTCACCATGCTATCAGGTTCCCTCTGAAGCTCATCTCGCTCCTGCCCTTTGGAGGAACCCAGCCCTTTGCTCAAGTTTTAGCCCCTTGATTAAGCGGGACCCTGATGCCCAGCATAGAAGCGAGCCCCTCCACTTAGTTATGGGTCTGTACCTAAGTGCCCGGCCGAATCAGGCTGCCACAAAACAGCTCTATTTCTGCGCCGCATAGAAATAAAGGTTGCAAATGAGTCACCAGGCTCTGCCAGCCCATGGGCATGTTGCTAAATGTCCTGCAGAGAGGAGATGCCTGCCCTGTGCAGGGTGCTGGGTATATGCAGAGCTGAGAGCCTAAATATTCAAGGAAGCTGGCAGGAAGAAAGAGCCGGGCTATGTAATTCAGCTGTGGTGACTGCTACAAGGTGTAAAGCCAAAACGGTGAAGAGCAAATCAGATCCTGACTCTCCTCTACTTCCAAGGTGGTCCTTAGAGTATGGAGACAGCAAATGAAGGATGCCCTGAAGTAGGTGCCTATTCCTCCCGCCTGACCACGTGCATTTAAACACCCTACGGAGGGATTCACCCTGCTTCTCTTTATGCATATAAAAGGTGGATGTGTGGTCTCAACCAGCTCCCTGCAGTCCATGGCATCTCCAGAGGAGATCTCTTGACATTTGTGTTGGATGTCTTTCTTTGGAGAGGGTGAATTGCCGTCTGGAACGTTCTCTTGCCTATGACCCCATGCAGGGCAGTGAAAACACTGGTCCCAACAAGACATCTAACTTGAAGGTGTCCAAATTTAAGAGACCCTTTATAAAAGATGGCGTGGGGAGAGCCTCAATTGACAACGATTGGGACAGTGGAATGGGAATTAGACATAGCACAGAAGGAGGAACAAAACAGGAACCTCTTGTCTCAGTTTCCCCACCTAAGCCCAAGATCCTCACCTCGATGCACTATACCCTACACAACAGACTTTTCCTGGCATTGCATTTTATTGTGCCTTTTCTTTTACGGAAGACACTCATTTGAGGCTAGCCCATATCCCCTTATTTATTTTGTGCACAGCTTCAAACCCGAGTAGAAAAGACAGATCACTCATCAAGGACATGAAACCAGATGGGTGTTGGAGGGGCTTGTTTGTTTATTTTGCAGTAAGCAACTAATTGATTGCTTGCTTAAGCAAAGAAATGAGATAGTGATGTTTTCACTTTGTTTGCAGCGACATTACCTCCGAGGAAACTCGATCCAGACTTGACCACACTCCCTGGTATTTCTTCACCCTCCTCCCCCCCCGCCCCCCGCCTCATTTTTAACACCCTTCATGAAATCCAAAGGTTAAAAGGTCCACAAAAAAACCATGTTATCTGTCAAGCATCCCCTGTGGTTGGAGATTGGCGGCATTATCTTAGCTGCCGTCCCTACTGCTCTCAGCTGCTACTCAGCAGGACCTGCGGTCCCAGTGGGAGAGTTTCCCACTGTGGCAGGAGCTAACGCTAGAAACTTCATTAAGTGGCTCATGTGAGCGTTCAAGTGTGTGCCTTTCCTTTGGTATCAATGAGGAGAAGAAAAAGCAAGCCTAAATCATGCATATTTTGGAAAGAAGATGGAGGCATATTGTTAGCACAAGCCCCTAGTACACACACTTGAAATCAATGAATGACTCGAGAAATGCAGCGCTTGCTGCTCTTTAAACGGCTTTACAGTGTGCCTCAAATAGCAGTTGCAAAAACAGGTAAGAGACCAGCAATGCCTACAAAGACTTTAAAAATGCAGAGAGATAGCCAGGTACTTACATCCATTTTATCCCATAGCAAAGCCCCGTCTGCAGAATCAAAGACAGAAAACCAGCTAAGAAAAATCGCAGACTCGGCTTCATTTTCTCCACCGTCCCCCACTTGCCGAAGGAAATCAGCTTCTCCAAAGAAAAAAAGGAGTTTTCCTAATTTTCTGCACAATGTATTTCCCTTCAGTTTGGGTGTTGCTCCTCCTTGGAGATGAACAACCTGAAAGGAGAGAGAGAAAGAGCACAAGCTACAGTTAACTCTGAAGTTTAGCGAGTCGTCGCGCAAGAGAGATCTATTATCCAAGTTGCAAAGGAGTGGTTTATGAATCACGAAAAAGTTTGGATTATCCCCTCTCAGTCCCCTCCCTCGCCAAGCCTTGATACAACCTTTCGAGTCAACAGACAGACAAACCGTATGGCTTGAATTACACCCTGAGTTATGGTCTGATTGTGTGTTTCCATTTAACCCTGCACATGGCAAGACTTCATTTGCTGCTTCACTTTCGCCCCCCCCCCAAAGGTTTTTGTAACTGCTTGGGAAGAAGAAAAAAAAAAAAAGAAAGATAAATCTTTAGACGAGCCCAAATCTTCAGCTATTCATCTCTCCCTTCCTTCTCTCCAGATTTTTTTTTCCCCTCTTTTTCTTCAGAGAAGACAAATTATATAAACTGCATTTCCCGACTTCACGCAGGTGCCCATGCCCTGCAGATGTTTCGGTCTGATCTGTTACAACAAATGTGTTTTGCTCTTTCCCTTCTGCTTTCCTTCTCACCTCATTAACTCTGCCTCTCACTTCTTCCAAGTCCTCGGGCACCTGGAGCTCACAGAAAGGGCTGCAATTTCGTAAACATAAAATCACATTTCTGTCTCTGGGGAGCAGCCAAGAGGAGACAAAAGCTCTCAAGGATTCCCCTCTTTTTTTTTTTTTTTTGTTGTTTTTCCCTTCTTCAGCCCAAACAAATAAACAAACCAGGTGCAGGACTTAAATTCTTAGAGGGGTCCTCTCTGTCTCCAGGGCACGGCTTGCTTATTTTAGCAGCGGTATTAATAGCAGTAAATGGGTTTCCCTTCAGTTATTCACTTCAAACACTGCTCTGGGCTACTCTTTGTGGTCTTCGCGGTGGTTTCCCACCCCACGAGAAAGCCAATAATAAAATAAACAGAAAAACCTGCCCACCACATTGTACCGCTCTGAAGGGCTCCGTGTTTCTCGAGTCTCGCAGCCCATCGCGCGGCACGCTGGCATCCCCACGCTGTGACCGCGCATCCCCCCATGTCACCCCCTCAAAGGGGTTTGGGATGGGACTGGGAAGAGCTGGAGCACTCGGCATCACTTCAGGGAACCCCTTACGCTGGGAAAAGCACATCCCACCTGACCCCCAGCTCTGGATTTGTCCCACCTGCAGCTTTCTGCCTCGATACCCCCCATTTGGGGAGCAATTGGGTCCGGGGGGAAAGAAATATTCCTGGGTGCTTTCACTGCCATCTGCAGCGTATTTTTTCCATTCAGGCTGCTTTTTGGCTATCCCAACCCCAGCGCCTGGTGTAAAGGGTTACTAGAGAAGTGCTGTTATTACAAAGGATTTTAATAACCTCTAGGGGCAAGTTCCCGGCTCCCTTGAAGTCCGAGGCAAAACTCCGACTGACTACAAGGGAGGCAGGATTTCATCACCATGGGTTCTTTTTCTTTAATGCCCGCTCGGATTTGGGTTTGATGTGTCCCTTGAAGGCAGTGCTCCCACAAGCATCCAGGCGTACTTCTTGTTTCAGTGTATTTCTGTATCTTTTCATCTTTGGAAGCTCTTTGCTTCCCCCCTCCCCACGAGCACACTGGAAACCTTCAACCCTTAATCCTGCCCATGCCTTTTAGTGTCCATTTAGATATTTCAGACCCCTTATCTCCCTCCTGTCAATTGCTGAACAACACAAGAGTCGGGTGCAAAATGTCTCAGATGGTCTAAAACCCTCTCACTAACCCGGACCAGCCAACATCATCCTCTGCTTTGCCCCCTGCCTTGAAAAAGTCACAGTTTAGTTTCCCCCCCCCCCCCAAGCAAGGAATAGAAAAGATCTCCCCCCCCATCCCCACCGCAAGAGCTGCAAGCTTGGCCTGTAATCGCACCCCTGTTATTTGGGGAGGTAATAACGCCTTTTTCCACTCCGTCCAGCACAGGTTACATTTGCAAGAGGAATTTGCAAGGGGAGGGAGGGAGGGAGACTCTTTGGGGCAGACGTGATGTTTACAGCTCTGGAGAGCTCTGGGTCACTGATCAAACCAGCAGCAAGTGGCCTGCGGACTCCTAAAAACTGGAGCCGTTTTTAACTCAAAGCTCCTTTTTCTCTTTACCCCGAGCTGTTTGCAGCCAGCCCCACTCCTGTGTGCAGAAAACGCTCCCATCTAACACCTCCGAGAGTCCGGTCCCGGGGATGGGAATAGGCAATATGAACTATATATAAACATGCGAGTATCCATCTCATATTTTTCCAACTTTCCCACCCAAGAAGGAAAGACATCCACCTGACCCCGTCGCCAGCCTGCAGCTCACCCCAGGAGCACAGTAGCCTGGTTTAGGGGTAGTACATCCCCAAATGACCTGTAGTAGAGGATGGGGAGCAGAGACAGGGACCGGGGGGGGGGGCGGGGCTGCTTGCATCCCCCAAGTCTCCCCTCTCCTCCCTCCCGCATCTCTCAGGTCTCTCCCTCTCCCTTGCAGCCTTCTGCATCTCCCTTCTCCATTGCAACCCCCGGGTGTCCCCCGCTACCCTGCGGTCTCCCGGGCTCCTCTCTCCATTGCATCTCCCCTGCATCTCCCTTCAGGCTTGCAGCCCTAAGTCTCCTCTCTCCCTTGCAGCCCCCAAATCTCAGGTATCCCTATACCCTTCCCCATCTCCCCCTCTCCCTTGCAGCCCCCAAATCTCGGGTATCCCTATACCCTTCCCCATCTCCCCCTCTCCCTTGCATCCCCCCGGTGTCCAGTCTCTCTCACAGCTCTTGGGTCTCCGCTCCCCCCCCCGCTGCAGCACATCGATCCTACACCCCCTGGGTCTCCTTCTCCCCCCGCAGCCTCCGTGTCCACCCTTTCTCCTGCACCCCACCGCCTCTCAGGTGTCCCCCCCCATCCTTTCCTCTCTCCCTGCACCCCCCCGGGCTCTCCCCTCTCCCCTCCAGCCTCCAAGCCCCCTCTCTCCCTACACCCCCCTCCCAGCGCAGACCCCCTGCTCTTGCCCACCCCCGTACCTTGCCGTTTGGAGGGGGGGGACACTCTCGCAGCTCCCACCAGAGGTTCGCAAACCCTTTCCCCGAGCCCGGTGCCCGGTCCCCGCTTACCTCCGCCCGGGGCCGGGGCTGTTGTGGCGGGGGCAGCCGGCGGAGCAGCCTTTATATGCGGCCCCTTCGGCTTTGATATGCGGCGTGATGTCAGCCCGCATTAGCATAACAAAAGGGCTCCCGCCAGGAACGCTCCGCCGTCCGCGCATCCCCACCCGCGGGCGGGGGGCCGGGCCTCCGCGGGGGCACCCCCCACCCACCCACCGGCAGCACCCCAAATCCCCTTCTTCTCCCGGGACATCCCCCTCGGGAACGGGGGGTGGAGAGGTGGGACCCCTCGTAGAGTCCCCCGGGGGTGGCAGGTCCCCCGCGACCGTTAAGGGAGTTTTTCTAATGAGCGGTTAATGATTAGTGACAACAACAACAACAACAACAACAAAAAATTAAAAAAAAATAGCCGGTTGGGGTTTTCAGCGGAAACTTTTAAAAGTTACCTCTCCGGAGGGTGATTAGCGCTCGCCGGGCTGCGCGACCGCCTTCCCAATTAAAGGACAAAGATACTTTTCATGCACGGGGCTGTCAGGTGGATTTCCTGCTCCTGCGAGGCTCAGAAATCACTGCCCCGCAGTCCGAACGCGGGCTGCAAGCACATGTCGTGCCTCATTGAGTCCTGCCGTCAGCCTTCGGGTTTCACAACCTCTTTTTCTTTGATCTGTCTTTAATCAGTGGAAAATGCAGATGTTGAGATCTGATTTTTGCTTTCACGCCGGTGTCGGAGGATGGAGGCTTGGCGGTTGCCTGCTAGAGAAAGAGAAAGAAAAGGAAAAGGAAAAGGGAAAGAAGAAGAAACAGAAAAAAAGAAAAGAAAAAGGGAAAAGAAGAAGAGAAAGAAGAAAAAACAGAAAAAGGAAAAGAAAAAGAAAAGGGAAAAGGAAAAGAGAAAGAAGAAGAAACAGAAAAAGAAACAGAAAAAGAAAAAGGAAAAGAAAAAGAAAAGGGAAAAGGAAAAGAAAAAGGCAAAGGAAAAGGAAAAGAAAAGAAAAAGGAAAAGCAAAAGGAAAAGAAAAAGGAAAAGAAAAAGAAAAAAGGAAAAGGAAAAGAAAAAAGAGGGCTAAGAAAAAAACCCTTAAGAAAGAAGAGCACAACTGTCTTCTTAACCTAAAGCCTCATGAGTCTGAATTTAAGACATCTGTGACAGCTATGGACTGTGAATAACTGGGTGCTGGTTGCAAAAGTACTGGTGTCATTTTGATCAATCAGTTTAGTCGTGGGTTTCAGGTGAAAGGAAAGAAAAGAATAAATGCTTTAGTCTCAGGACCAAGAGACTCAGAATAAATTTCCTAAAGGTCTATTTTCAGAACAGCTATTTATATAGGATAATATTTTTATGTATGTGTCCCTGTGCCGGAAAGATTGCGTTCACATACACAGGTCGCTAATGGGCTTTCCTATGTGAACTGCAAAGAACCCTGTATACACAATCCCAAATTCCCAAAGCCACTATATTATTTGTTTAAGACCCAGTTTTGCCAGCAGCTTTGCACAGTATGTCCATTTTTCTTTGTGTGACAGTTACCCACAAGTGCTCAAACTGCTCGAGACTCCCATTTCCCCAGCCCCCCCTCCCACCCCACTGCCCCCCAGAAACATGTACCTACGAGGAGGAGGTTTTGTCAGGGTTCTCCAAGGAGGACTTACTTACACTGGGAAATTGCCTGGAATATCTATTGCAGTCCAGCTTGCTGTGCAAACGCCCTGATTTCTGTATGAATAGCTTTTTTCCAAATTACCTTAATTTTTAAAGGGCTGTTGGGAAAATGCAGTTGTTATTAATCAATATGAGGAGAAGTAGTAAGTAGCAGTAGTTGTAATACTCATGATTTTGCAGTAGGCACCTGCTGTGCTCGGAGCTGTGCAAACACAACACAGCAAGGCAAGTCCTACCACCAGACCTTCACAGTCTAAATATCGGTGATGAGAGCAGAACAGCCAAAAATGATGGTGTGGAGGAGGAATAGGGAAAGAAGGAGATGGTCCCAGTCTGCATGGTTGTCTTGAGCCCTAGCAGTTTGTTAAGGTTTCTTACGATGGGATAACATGCTGGGGAATCATTTAAAAAAAATGGCATTGGGAGCACAGGTATCTACTCCTTGTAGTGTTCATGAGAGCTGCTTGTCCACGGTGTTCATCAGGACAGAAGGACATGGGAGACAGAAGTCAAAAAGTGGGATAAAGAGTAAGAAACCAGAAGGCTAGTGAGAAAGGATGTGTACATAAAGGATATAGGATAAATATGCTCTGGACTAACCACAGGCATATAGGGAGTTATTCAGTAAGAGCTTTAGGAACTTTAAAACCACCCCAAACACTTAATCTGAGACAATTTCGTGCATAGACAAGCCCCCAGGCCCTGGTATGCCAAAATATTTCAGCACATGTTTAAATCCTCTTAATCTCTATGTGACACATTTTGCTCTAAGTGCTTTGCTGAATCAGGGACGTCCACTGCTGAAACGTTGCAGGTCTTTGTCTCCTGCTCCTCATGCACACGTTGGGGTGTGGGTCTGGTGGCAAAGCATGGATGCTTTTTGGGTACCTGGGAAGTGGGGAGCTGCCTCAGTGTGCGTATGGAGTTTTATTTCACGGGACTTGAGTGCTGATCCAGGGGCCTAAATCTAAAAGTTGAGCAATCATTAGATTTTCTACTGCTTCTGTGGGTCAAAGCTATTACCATTTTCATTAGCAGAAGACAATGTGATTCACAATTTTCCATGGGGTTTTCATAAAAGAGAACTGGCCACACCAGTGTGACAATAAATAAACCAGAGCTGGGACTTTCCAAAAGCATTTAAGCCCCATGGGAAGCAAGCGGTTGTTGAGCAAACAACCCTCTTTGGCATTGCAGCCTGCAAAGACACAGTCTTTATGTAGGGTATGGATGTATTCATCCATTATTAGAAGTGGGGACAGTGGGACAGTATATTCTGGATTGCATTTCCTAATTGACCTTATTATTAGACTCAAAGAAGTGTTTGGAAAAATTATCTTCTTGTTAGTCTTTAGAAATATCTTTGGGCTGTATAAATATGTTTTTTAGCATATCAGAAAGATACTGGTCTGGAAAATAAGGTTTTGTTTGGGTTTTTTTGTTTTGTTTTTTTTTTTTCCCCAGGATACCATTCAGGTGCTGAGGAGCTCAACTGGATCTCAACCAACCACATAGATGCAAAAAAGGCATATTGCGTTACTAATGTCCTTGGCCCACCCATGCTGCCTTCGGTAGCATCATTTATCATTCTTTTTTATGCATGTGTCTCCTCACCCTCTCTTCGTCTTCCATCCCCCCCACAAGAGGAGAAGACCCTCCATGGACGACTCAGGATAACATTAAACATACGAAGAACCAGGACCCGAGCGTAAACTCTGCTGGAGCAGGGGGCCATGCTCCTTTATTTAAAAAATCTCTAAAGCACTGTGCCAAGTCATGGCACTCTGCAAATATTTATTAATATGACATAGTTATGTATACTGTGGGGTGTGGTATTATGGTTTTATCAGTGAGTTTCAAGATGCTGTGTGCTATGAATGAGCTATGAAAGCCATCATACCCGCAGAGGGGTTAGGATAGCACTTCACCCAGCATTAGTGTGTGTTCTGCATGTGACAGTCAAAGGAGCCATTGATAAATGTTCTGGAGGGGTTTTCTTAATTATTTAGCTGGGACCAGTGGCTGGAAGGTGCCAGGGCATGTGACAGCATGCCTTGTGACAGGATGCCGTTTCTCCATTTTAAACAAGTATTCTGGCCATCTTCAGACATGGGTTCCAGCTATAAATATAAATAACTTTGGGCTAGTGGCCATTTACTGGCCCAATGCACAACTGGCATGTAAATCTAAGCTTCATTACCCAAAACAGGGTAACCACATCCACACTCTGCATTGGGAAACATCTCTCTTAAATCCCCCAAGCCCTGCCCAGGCTTTGGTGAGCAGTTTTTTGGTGAGCAACACCAATTAATAATAAATTATAGGTCAGTGACCAGGTTTGTGCCCTTGACACTATTTAGTTGCTAGTTTAAGCAGATACAAGTTTTTCACGGGGTCTCTTAAATTTCAATTTCAAGCATTGATAGGGACTTTTTTTTTTTTTTAAGCCTCCCCCATCTACTAAAAAAAAGCCAAATTACTATCATATGAGTTTTGAATATTCACCCACATGCTTTTTCTTCTGACGGGGAGAACAAAGAAGGAACACTGGATGCTAAAATCTTTTGCAAAATGCTGAACAGCAGGAGCATATATAAAAGTAAGGACTCAGCAACTGAGGTTCCTCCAAATTAAATCAAGAATAGGCCATATACTTAGGAGTGTTTTCTCTAGACTGCTTCATAGCAAGCATTGATCCTCCTGAGGGGTAAACACATTGGTACAAGACTGGATACGGCCCTTCCTGGTCTGTACAGCATCCAGGGAGAAAAGCCACATCTCTGGGAAGAGGAAGACAACTTCAGATACATGTTTTGGTTTTTTTTAACATGAGGTTGATCTGAAGCCAGCCAGGAGGTTAAAACAAGAATACAGATTGGCAGGGATGGAGAAGGGACCGGGGTGCAGAGGAGCAATGTGTGAGCATCTATCGCACTGCCACGTGTGTGGAGGGGATGCAGCTCCATGGTGCGTGGCAGCACTAAGGCAAATCACAGAAAAGAGGTTTTTGTCTCAAGAAGGTGCAGCCAGAGGGAGGTGAAAGCTCAGCTGTTCTCCTTGTAGTGGCCAAATCCTGGTGACAGAGGCCAGATCTTACAGAGGCTGTATGCAAACTCCTTCGTACCTATAGCATATAGGCTACGCTTCACTGTTTGTCCTTCCTCTGGCCGGCAGGGCCATCCCTGCATAGCAGAAAGATTGCAGCAACCTGAGATTTGTCCCCCACCAGACATCTTGCAGAAGATTATAGTATTTTCCAGGGTGAAATGCAAGCCTGAAGCCTCACAGCTCTGCTTTATTCCACCTCTTTTCTCCCCCTGCCCTTAAATAACAGAGATTTTTATACACTAACATCCTGCTTACCTGCCTGTAGAGGGGCAGGATTCAGAGCTGTAGCCATAGCTTATTTTCCCTAAATTTCAGTGGTGTCTGTCTCCCTCACCTTGTCTTTCATATCATCACCTGTGCTGTAGGATTGCCCAGTCCGAGCCACAGCAGAGGGCAACTCTTGTCCCACTGCACCAGCTCCCATCACCAGCCAGAGCAAAATCAAAGCAAGAGTTTATCGACTCTTGCGCTGTTTGGCCGGAGACCACGCAAGCTCGACCTTCCAGCCCAGGGACTGAGCAGAACATGCTTCTCTTCCGGACCAAAGGTCCCACCCCTACCCCAACACTGCCTTTTAAAGGCCTCCGTCCTAATAAAAACCAGCTGTCAGCTCCTCTCTCCAAAGCTGAATGATCCCTTCAGGGTGGGGTAGTGCTTTCTCTTCCCTATGAAGAAGTCCAGTAACCCCTCCCTTGCTGCGGTGCTGGAGCTGGAGTCCTCCTTGCAGGGAGGCTTAGCAGTGGGTACATAATTAATAACAGTGATCTGCAAGAGTGGAGAGACGGAGACTGACTGCCTGATAAAATGCCTGAATAGCCTTTTTGGAATAGGAGGAATAATGTAAAATGTTCAGGGAAGCGTCTGCCATTAACGGTCCCAGCTTTGCAAATGCTGGCTGAGAGTAAAAACACCTCATTTGTGAGCAAGAAATTTGTTAGACATCCCTATTTCTGCCCATTTTTAATCTGTTTCCTGACTCCAACATTCATTCTGATTCTGTGATGGGAAGCAGGGACCGGAAGAATGCTGTGCCAGGTTTTGCTCTGACTCAGTGGGTCTTGGGACCATCTCATGCAAGGCAGCCTTAGGGCCAGGTTATCCAAAGAGCCTTTGGGGAGGTTTTCAGACAAGATTGACTTGCAGAAAAGAAGGTGGACTTTTTGCAGGGCTCAAGGCAGCCATCCCTGCTGCCACCCTTCCTGGGCAGATTTTCCAATGCTGTTTGTGTGAACATCCTTCAAAAATAGGATTTCTGTTGCCTAAGTGGGAGCTGAGCACCTCTGCAAATCCAGCTGTGATCAAAGGGGCTGAACATTTCTGAAGATCCAGACACGACTTGCTCTGCCGAAGGGCAAAACAAAGCAAAACCAAGGTGGGACATGGGTCACCTTGGTTAGTTGCAATCCATGGCCTTGAGTGGAGAATGTACAGCAGACTGGGGAAGGATCCCAAAGCAACCCACTGTGCCCCATCTTAGCCAAGTATTTCTATTTGCAACTGTGAGAAAAAGCTGGTTTTTGATGAAGATTGGGGACAGCAAGAAGATTAATGGCATCATCACCTTAGGACCTAACTTGACAAGAGCTGGCAAGGTACCAGACAAGGTACCATGATTTGAACTCAGTCTGGAAGCATTTGGACAAGGAAAACCTCTTCCAGATACTCTCTGCTGTAGATAATCATAAACCATAGGTAACACCAGGCTTTTGTATTTTTACCTAAAAGCTTCCCTGCATTTCACAGGAGTGATTTCATACATCTGTCTCACTCACCCCTTCCTGGCTTGGAGAGGTAAATTTGAAGCTCCACTGGACAGCTCAGATGGGGTCTAATTTTCAGGCATCCTCACCCCATTTAGTCCCAGCTAATACATGGCTCTTCTCTCAACTCTGGGTGCTAGTTTTTCCTAAAAACAGCTATGGGCACCCAGAGCCACTCATCTGCTTGCTCTGCTGGGAGCCCAGTTTCCAAAAACCTGGCCTCTGATTTTCTTACACATCCTTTAAAACATCCTTAAGAAATTCTTAAGACATCCAGCTTGAGTTATCTTCCCTTCCAGTTGATTTTATTAAAGAATGGTCTTCAAGGGGATGCTATGAAAACCCTTCATCTTTTCCCAGAAACACCCAGGCTTGGTTGTTTTGTTCTTACCTAAAACTGCCAGGAAAACAATGGAGATTAATCCTTTTTGTTGACAGCAGTGATTTTTTTTCCTGAGGGATTTCTCTCTGATCTTGATGGGACTTCTCTCTGATTCCATCTTGACAGTTCCGTTAGGCTTTCTGTTTACCTACAAACACCTGATTATGGGCTTTGTTTCCTCTTCCATGATGGAGCATGTCCATCATAAAAACTTTGTGAAATAGGTGCTGAGCAAGGTACAGCACTTTTGAGGTTGTAGTATGGATTCAGGGCCTGACTTAACACTGAGTTACTGGAATTTTATTCTGAGCTATTCCAGGGGTTAATTATAGGATGGCATAAAAACACAGGCAGGCATTTTTTCCTTTTGCCTCCTTGTAGCATTGCTGCGTTATCGCTTGGACACCATCCTGCTCTTGGAAAACATAGCCTGTTACGTATCGCTTATTGACTTAATCGCGTGGAATCTACAGAACAAATATTCGCAAAGCTATTTTAATTGAGGAAATCTGCAGGGTAAATATGCACAAAGTCCGTTCTTTCCTCAGCAGAATGCAAGGCAGATTTGAAAGCCATTTCTCACTTTGCTCAAAAAGTCAAGGGCTTGGCAGGGTGATTATGGGGAGTTCATTAACGTGAGGTAATGGGGAACAGAAATGAGGTCTTGTTTGAGCCACCTTACCTGGGCACATCCCCGCAGCCCACCAGTGCTGACGTGCATGGAAAAGGAAAGCAAAATACCAGCAGACTTTTCTCATGCTGAGCTGCATGCGGAGCAGCCACAAAAGCCTGAAGACAGCGTGCAAAATTCCTCTTCTGTCCCCATCTCCATACCTGGTCCCCACCAAGCCCTGTGAGACGGGTCTAAGGAGAATTCTGGATGCCTCTAGAAGATGTGCCTGGCAGAGGATGGCCGTGCTGGGATTCTAGTGCTGCTTCTTCAGCTCACAGAGGCTTGGGGACATCCCACCCCACCAGCCTAACATGCCTTTTTCACTCATAGTGAGGGTTCTTGTCCTAAATTCAGTAAGAAATAGTGCAACCAAACTGTGAGCAGTCCCTAAATCTGGACTGGAGACTGGCATATAGGACCACCAGCTTGGTAGAGCACCCTTCAACAACCTGTGAGGTTCACCAAACCACTGCCAGTTTAGCTGCTGGAGGCATGTGGTGGTGAGAAGGTGGTACTGAGAGTCAGAGCTGCCATGTCGTCTTTGAAATATTTGGGATGATGGGTTAATTTAAGACTGCCCCAATTCCCCACTTGTTTGTGTGTAGTTTCACTGCTCTTGCCTCCTCTCCCATCCTTTTCCTGGGGACAGTGGACTGTCATAGGTACAAAATCCCTCTTACTATGTGCACACAAGTTGCCTGGCACAAAGCAAGCCAGGGCTCCCAAACGCCGCTGCTGCAATATAAATAGTATTCTTTATTTTTAAACACGGATACAAAGGCATCAGGCCTTCTCGAATTATCCCAGTCTGTTAGATGGGTAGCTTCCTAATCCTGCAGAGCCACGGATACCACATCTGGGTGTGCATGTGCTTTAACAGTCGCAGCTGGAAAGGACCACGCTGTCTATAAACCCAACAAGTCTGGATGCCATCCCAAAGGATGCACTTGTGCTCACACAGAGGTTGGGGGCTTGATGCTGTAACCATCCTGGGTAGATTCCCCATCCCTCTCCATACTGGAGATCTAACCGAATGCTTTCTTCTTGCCTTTCAGCTTCTGAATCCAGTCTCCACTTGACTCAGTGGAAAAACTCCATTAATATCAACAGGACATGATCAGATGTGAAAAGCCACAGCCTTGATAAACTATAATAATTCATATTTGCTGAGGAGCTGATCTTCCTTCTTGCTGCCCCTTTTATCCCTCCCACAGCTGTGATAACAGTAAGACTTTACGCTACAAGAATAACCCAGAACTTGCTACTTCCATATGAAAACACAACAGCTTCAGTTACCGACTCATCTTAATACTCTGCGGGACAACTCCTATATTTTTCCACTTTTTTAACATTTTGAGCTTCCTCTTTCTTCTGGTCTTCTTCTCTTCAGCACAAAAAGAGCACACAACTCTTCTTCGGTTGTTGGGGTGTTGTTTTGTTTTCTTGCTTTTGTGGTGGTTTGGAGGGTTTTTTTTTTATAACTGGAGAAAGTGAATTATAGGGGCAAGGGGAAGGAGCATACAAGAATGCATTAAGGCAGACACTGGAATGGCAAGCCAGCAGTTATCCGAGTACATGTGGCAGAAAGCATCTCTGAATAAACAATAATAAAATAATAATAATAATAATAATAATAATAATAATAATAATAAAGCAGAAAGCTCTCTCCCATCCAACCCGGCCCAAAAAATAAAGGTTTGGCAAAGAACAATCTGAGAAATTGTCTGAAGAGCTGGAAGTATCATACAGAAGAGCCAAAAATGTGTTTGGCCACAAACAGCTTGTGATGCATTGCAAAACGTTTCACGAGGAGATATTTAGAGGGTGGGATGGTTGGCATGAAGAGGAAATGGGGGGGAGGCATCGCTGCAGGAGGGATATCTTTAGCCTTCAAACAACAGCCACTAAAATATCCGGAATGCTCTGCCTCCCCAGAGGTGCCAAGGGTTGAAAGTTTTGTGCAGAATGGCTTTCGTGGGATAATGTAATCTCCTTTAAAATTATTTTTTAACTGCCCCTTTCATAGTGAGAAGGAAAAGCCCAAAGTTAGGGCCTGATGCAGGGATGTCAGTAGGCTTTGGATTAATGGGTTTTGGATTGGACCCATGGTGTAAGAGACAGTGCTCCAATCTAGCCATAAATAAAGTGGCTTCCATTAACGTTTATATTTGCTTTAATTTATTTAACCAAGAAAGTCAGCAGAGGCCCATAGGTCTCGGTATTAAGAATGAGCTGGCCAAGACAGCAGCAGATAAAGCTTGCACCAGCGTAAATCAAAGCTTCCATAAGTCATACTCAAGAAACCATGGGTGAGTAAGGCAATAAAATGTGACCATTGTTTCTTTATTGTATCATTCTTGGCTTTCACTTTCTGCCGGAGCCAAACATCATTTCTGCTCCGTCTTTTTAAGAGGTCCTGGAGACGATGGACCAAACTCATTGCAAACCCAGGATCTAGAGCAGGAGTTCAGAAGCTGGGATTTGCAAGCAGCTCACAAATGCTTTGCCTCCCTTTATGGCCAGATAATAATAAAGATGAGATCCAGAAGCTTTATTACTTTTTTTTCTACTTAAATGTTGGAAAAGGCTGCACCTCTACCTTGTTAGGCCCACATTATGAAAAACATCACTGCAATCCAGCATTGCTTTGCCCAATATAATTTGAGTTTACCCATATATAGACAGCCGTCCATCCTGGAAATGGATACATTTGGGTTTGCCCATCTCAGGAGTGCAAAGAGCTGGCATGAGCCCTGCGGAGGGGCTGCTTCAGCATCTCACCTCCCTCGACACGGGGCCGCAGAGACACCGTGGATGCCGTTTTGCACCAGGGGGGAGATTTAATCCTTTCAAGTTCATCTTGGCAAGTAGCCCTTTTCCCATCCAGTCATGGCACCCACCTCCTCAGACCTTTTGGAGGTACCAAGTGCACTTTAGACGCCTTTTTTTCCTTTTATAATACCCCGCAGGACGGTACCAGTTTACGACTGTATTACAGTGATGCTGTTCCTGTTACTACAATCATAGCTCTGTCATGATTTCCATTATAAACCTCGGACTGGATTTTTTTTTGGTTTTTTTTTTCCTTTTTCTGGGGTCTATAATTTGATCATAAAAACTCATGCTGGGCTGAAATTCAGCTGCCAGGTCTTGGTTGGATACCAAATCTGATTTAACCCTGAGGATGCTGAACTGTTTTCAGGTAGATGAGGGCTTTGGGATGCTAAGCATGCCAAAGTGTGGGAGATGGGTCCTTAGGGGCGGCAAGGAGGGGTGGTCCACTTTGGTTTGGGGTATCTGGGGACCAAGATGCAGGGAAAATCCAGCTGGGCAATGCCACATCCCAAGTGCCACGGTCTCCTTGGCATTCCTTGGACAACAGGCTGATACGCATTATTCCTTTGATTGACATCTTTATTCCCCACCCTCATGGTCTCATGTTTGATCTGTTCCTGAGCTCTTCATGCTGAATTTGTTAATGCATTTAATGTCTACTTTCATACAAAACCCCACACTCATTAAGTTTTACCAGATGTATGTCACTCAGAAGCCCCTTGTCCCTCTTGCTCTACATCTTGCTGAATCAGGCCTTTGATCAGTCCTTGTTTTCCAAGCCCTCCTCCAGAGAAACTGAGTTTTCCCAAAAGGACCACTTAAGTTCAGGTGGTTTTCAGGTCTGTCAGCAGCTCCAGCCCACCAGAAACCACTGGTTCCTGGGGCCACACTTGTCCATTCAGTGGGTCAGATGGACCACCAGCTCAGAAAGCTCTTCAGTCTTCTCAAGGAGAAACCAAGGCGAGGACTCAATAGACCTGAGCAAAGCACAGACACAGCTGCGTCATGGACAAGGATTTACTGGGGAAAAAAACCAGCCACCAGCAGAACACATTGCATCAGGGAAGGCAGAATGGGAATGGCTGATGTATCAGCTGCCCACGGATTCCCCATCTCTGTAAATATGGAAAAAAAGCGCAATGAAAGGCAGTGACACTGTTTTGCAGTTACGGTGGGATGGAGCAAGCACACTTCCAGTTCAGCCCACCTTCTTCAGATACCTTCTCTAGGCTGGAGATAAACCCTTCCTGTCATGCTTCCCTCTTTCTTTTTATCTCAACACAATTCTTTACACTGAAGCACCCAGGTTTAAATACAGCTAAACCAGCGTGAGGTGGATTCTGACGGCAGCAGGTGAGCTTTGCTCCCACGGACGCTGCTGCTCTGGGTTGGGCTCTAGGTCAACCATTGCACTGATGCAGCTCAGCCCATAAAAACGGGCCGTGTAGACGTGTTCAAGCTCAAAGAGCGGAGCAGATGGCTCGGTGGCTGGGATGCTACAAGGCACCTCTAGGAAAGCTTCCAGTCCCAGA
Organism: Haliaeetus leucocephalus; assembly: GCF_000737465.1. NCBI lineage: Eukaryota > Metazoa > Chordata > Aves > Accipitriformes > Accipitridae > Haliaeetus > Haliaeetus leucocephalus. The sequence goes on along the minus strand of NW_010972972.1, from coordinate 5,025,942 downwards.
TTCTTCAGTCTGGAGAAAAGGCTGTTCCCCTCTAGACCTGCTTATCTCTGCCCATTGCCTAGGGATGGAAGAGAAGGAGAAAACGCTCTTAATTAAAGCAATGCAGCACAAAACCGGGACGCCGTGTCCTCATCTGGAAAGCGGGTGTAATAGCACTTTCCTAGCCTGCGAGGACACAGTGAGATGCTGTTAAAGACTTCTGCATTGATCAGATACTTCAGCTGTGAAGGCTCTCCTGGGAGCTTAAAATTGATGGGATGAGGTATCATGGCTGTACAAAGCCCTAATCTATCAAAGCAATAATCTGTGGAAGAAAGATACTTTACAACGCACTTACAGAGCAGATGGTAAGTGACTTATGATGTATTCCACCTATCGTCCGCAGGAAAACAGTATTAATAAAATATGCTGACATGACAGATTAATAGCTCAGAACTGTGGTCCAGAAGAGGTTAGGACTAGCCTATTCTTCCTCTGGGGTTTTTAACAATAAGGAATTAAGTAAATGTTACAAACTGAGGATTATGTGCAAGCAATATTAAAGCAATGCTTTGGTCTGGATGGAGACTGTAAAACTGGTATTGTGGGACTCAATGGTTATTGTGCTGCAGTGACACCGTTGTAACTTTGCATGGTTTACAAATAAATCATCACTTTTTCTTGCTTGTGCTGCCAACCTGTCCCAGGATCTTAGAAGCCAGATGTGCTCCTCTGGCACCAGCACCACCTCCGGCAGCACCAGGGGCCAGATCCTTCTCATCCTTTGCATCACCACTGTGATCACTCCCATCCTGAAAAAAAAAAAAAAATCACAAAAAGGGCTGGTGTTTTTTTTTTTTAACTTTTTGGAAGTGAAAGACAAAGTGCTGCTGGAGCTTATCGCTGGTGAGCAATTTGGTGGGTTCGATCCTGGTTTAGAAACGGAGATGCAGGGACTGCATTCCCTGCTCCAGCAGTGACCAGGCGGTGCTGCCAAGCCCATGGTTTCCCCCCATGTCCCTATTCCTCTCCTTGACCTTCCCATCCTGACTCCAACTCTTTGGGGCAGACCCTGGGGGAGATGAAGGGAGGGGGGTTATTCACGCCAGATAATTTTAAGCACTTACAGTAATTGTCTGAGATCCTTTGGACCTTCCATAGGCAGTGGAGGGAGAGAGGATGCTTCAAAGGGCAATTGGGAGCCCTGGAGCTGAGGTCAGAGCTGCCATTTTGGTTGGGAGCTGCTGCATTTCAGGTGATGGTTGGTGCCATCCAACCATAACCACAAAACCTTAGCCACAAGAGTTTGGATTCATCTCCCCCTTCTTCAGCCTTCCTGAAGGTGGGTGTCTAATCCAGCCAGCTCTGCTTCCTCCAAAGGTGCTGGGCAGTGCTGTCCCTTCCAAACACTGCTCTGCAGGGGACTTGAATAAACCTTTCCCATTTCAGACTAGCATAATCACCAGGATTATTAAGCTGCAGGATGCTTTTGGCAATGTGAATCTCTGGCTTGGAAAAAAAACCGAACAGAAAAGTCCAGAGTGACTTTTATATCTGTGGTCTCTGGATTTAGGGCTCCATCTCACGTATCAGTGAGCCCAAACTGGGTAAAGATGCAGTTCTCACCACAGCTGCACCAGCAAAACCCCTTCATCTTGCTAGTATTGGTTCTTTTCTTCTTCTAATACCAAGCTCTTTCGTCAAAGTAACTGTGTCCGTGTTGGAGTGACTGACCTGCTGTCAATGCAGGAGGGACACGGTTTAGTGGTGGACTTGGTAGTGTTAGGCTAATGGTTGGACTTGATGATCTTAAGGGTCCTTTCCAACCTAAATGATTGGAAGGAAGGAAGGAAGGAAGGAAGGAAGGAAGGAAGGAAAGAAGGGAAAAGAATGAGAAGAAAAGAAGGAAAAGAGGAAAGAAGAAAAAAGAGAGAGAAGGAAAGAAAGAGAAAGACAAGGAAAGCAAGAAGAAAGCCACCTTTGTTCTTTGCTACATTAAATTTAAAACATCACACTGGTAGTAATATATTGGCTTCATTACACAAAGACTGTAAAGTCCAGCTAGCTCATAATTCCACCAATAAAGATCATGATTTGCCAATAAAAATTAGGGCAGCCACTGATCCATAGTCTAGATTTCCTGCTTGGAATGGAATTGTAAAATATGATGATCAAATTTGGTGCAAACTAGAGCAAATGTGCAAACTAAGCCAAGCAAAAGTATTCCCCTCTTCTTGCCACTGCCATATGAACCCAGACAGGACCAGGTCCTTCAGCAGAACACCCCAAACCACCTACAGCAGATGCAATAAGGAACCTCATTTTTTCAGCTATATGGAAAGTATTTGCTCACCATTTTATGTATAACTTTTTTAGCAACTTACAAAAAGAGGCACAGAGAGGCTTGATTGAAAACTGATGACACGATCTAGCCCTGCTTTTAGCATTTTGGCATGCAGCACAAAAGCATTTCTGAAATCCCTCCAGCATCTAGAACTGTACCTGGAATGTTTTTAGGACTAATATTATAAATGCATGGTAGGCTAGAAGCAGGTCTACTCAGAGGAGTGAACATCAAATGAGTTACCTTCCTTTCTATCTGTGAGCGATAGAAAGACGAGAGCCTTGTGTGATATATTTTGCCTCTGGTGAAAAAAAAAACCCTTGAGAAAGTACCTTCAACCTAATTTCAAGCTATTTTGTTTGGTGTTTTCTCCGAGAGCTTTAAAAATGATTGCAATCTCATAAGCAGGGTTACAGGTCTTGTTCAGTCAGTTCCCAACCCCACCACTGAGCCCTGGTCTTCCAGGAACACCTGCCAAATAAAATGTTTGAAAAAAAAATACATGTGGTCTTTACTTAGAAGTCTTGAGGGTATCCAGATCGTAAATTTGTTGTGGAGTGTGTGGCAATGCTTATTTACTTGCGATTGATTATTTTCTTTGTGGGAATTTTTCAACCAAGTTAGAAAGTCAGAAAGCACTGATCATAGGAAATCCATAACGTACCTTAAAGTAATAGCTGAAGGGACTCACTGAAATTCATCCTTGGAGAAAAAGACACAGGACACATTCATTTGTATTGACGAAGATGACCAGGGGAATAGTAACATCATTATTAGAGGGGTGCAAGTAAAAAGCAAAACTCTGGGCAGGCAGAGATCATCTGGCCTTGGGGTTTGAGATGGAGGTGAGACTCTGCCGAGCATTGGTGAGAGCGCAGGGCACGGTACCCTACCCCGAGCAAACAGCTTGTGGTCTCACTATGGCTGCGAGGGTGAAGCCGCCTCTGGGAAGCTTTGGGATGAGGTTTTCTTTCAAGTTTCTGCTTTTATTTTAACTTCAAAGTTGAAGCAAAAGTCAACGAACATGGACTTGGGCGGGGGGGAAGGTTTTCATGGTCTTCCTCACCATCACACCTCCCCAAGGGGAGGGCCTGCATCTCCACTGATGTTTCCGTTCACAACAAACCCAAACCAAAGACCCTCTCCAGGGGAACACCTACCACACGCCGACCAAGAATGGGTCCAGGCTATAGCTAGTCCAAAAAAAAAAAACCCCTCTTTGAACTGTGGATGACAAGTCTTCAGCACTTTTTCACTCTGCATAGCCTGGTGCTGTGGACATAGCCAGACATCCACACCCAAGGAGCGGCAGTTAGTGTTGGGCTATGGATGAAGATCATGTAAAGCGACACAGAAGCTCCTAGTAGTGGGATTTGTAGGTCATGTCTATACTGCCTAGCAAGTGTCCCTGGCCCTGAGGCCAAGGGCTACGGTCCGGTGGGTGTCCACACCGCTCAGGGCTGTCCCTGCCTGGAGCACGTCCCCCCTACACCGCACACGGAGCCGGCTTTCCCCCAGCTCCCGTGTTGCCCCTCTGGCCCCAAGACATAACAACTGTTTTGTGTGTTTTGGCCAAGTTAAACTGTCTGAAATAATATGCGGGCTGTGCTGCAGACCACCGGAGTGGTGTTTTCTAGCACGAAACCGATGCTTGAGGGTGTGAAGCCTGCTGGGATGGTGCTATAGGTCTATGCATGGGACAGAAGGGGCCAAACCAGGTTCAGACTCACACTCCATGCCCATAAGGACTGTTGAGGAAGCTCGCTCCAGGCTGGGCATGGAGCAGGTGGGGTGAGCAGCGTGGACCATCGGGATGGCCTCAGGCTCATCTTCTAGTGTCCTTCTGGTCAGCGATGCAGACAAACCCATTTTACTGGGTCAGCCTTGGTGGTCCTGGGCTCATCCCACCTAACACGGGCAGCAGAAGATGTTGTCCCTTCTGTACCATGCATGTACAGCCTTCTCTCTTTGTTCCCTCCCTTTAAGAAACTCAGGACCAGTGTGACTAAATGCAGGTCTGGGGGAAGAGTTTGAAGGAAAATCCACATCACTCCTCCATCATCAAATTCTTCCTCTGTCTGAATGTGAACCACAATAAAAGCAATATTAAAACAAAGGGGAGAATAAAGTAGCATCCTTAATGAGTGCACCACACATTTCTATGCATGGGCCAGGAGACGTCTGACCAAATGCATTCATCAGCATGTCCCCTCCATCTGAGGAAATGTCCAGCTTCCCTTAGAGTCAGCACAGAGAGAGGGACACTTTGACACACCTCTTCTCCTAAATGCAGCTGTGGGAGAAGACAGATGAACTGCTCTCCACGAAACTCTCCATCAAACACAGAGGCAGCTCGGGGCAACCAAAGACATCTGGTCGCTGATGCAGGTGAGATGAATCGATGTCCAGAAGGGACCAAGGGCCCCTGCATTTACCACGTTGACCCAACTATTAGCACTTAAAAATAATTCACGGACACCCAGGACACCCCACCACAGGGACGAAGGTGGGACGGGTGATCCGATGGAGGGTTTGCAGAAGGAAGGAGTGACGGCCTTGAGCTGTGGTGAAGGAGATTTCAGCAACGGTGGAAACACGCAGGGTTAAACCAGCATCTCTATGTGAACAGGAACGCATCGGCTTAGACAACAAAAGCTTTCTAGCATGAAGGAACAGCAAACAAGCCCCAGGAAGAAAAGATGTGGCAACTGCGCTATTTAGTTAGCAAGAATAATATACCTCTCTCCTGTTGGCAGGAGCCATAAACTTCTTTTAGCGGGCATGGGTGAAAGGCAGGTCCCGCGACACCGACATCCAACCCACCATGCACAGCCGGCTGGGATATCCCAGCCTCTTGGCAAAGGCATTTTTGCAGCCGCGAGGGAAAGCGAACCGACCCCGGTGCAAACCCGTTGACCTCCGAAAAGCGAGCGCCGGCTGCCGGGGCGCGAAGCTCTGGTCCGCCTGTTTGCAGGATCCGGCCCCGGCAGCGGAGCGAAACGCAACGAGAGGCACGTAATTAACTTCAGATGTACCTGTCAAGATGTCACGGACACAGACCCGGAGAGGAGCAGCGTGTTATTTGTTTCTCATAATGTAACAATTATCTTGTTGTAAGAGGGGCTCTCTCCGGCACTCCCTCCCTGCCTCTTGTTTTCCTTCCACATTCGTTCACACATTATTTAACTTTTGACTTGGACACAGCAGGTAAAAGCATTTAACAGCTTGGCTGCTTGTTCAGACGGAGCTGGGAAGGGGAGGGGGGGCGAGCAGACGGCAATTTTTTGCCTTAAATTTTCAAGTTTTCAGCGCTGCATTTTTCTAAAGGGGAGGGGAGAAGAAAAGGGAAGCAAAGGGGGGAAAAAAAATGGCATTCCACAAAGACGGAGTCACATTTTCCAGCGTTATAACATGTTCTCCGCTGTCCCCAGCCTTCACTGGGAGACGCATTCCCGCTCCACGGCGGAGAAAAGGTCAGCGGTAAAAATTTCGCAGGAACTCCATCATTGTCCTCGCGGGACGTGTTCATCAGGAGGAGAGAGCCGGGCGTCTCGCTCTGTCGACAGAAATCCACATCACAAACCCTATTATTGGGGGGAGGTGGGGAAGGGGGACCCACGGCCAGATAGAGCCCATGACTTCATTGCGCAGGGGCTGCCGCCGGGTGATTATTTCCCCCGGCTCGCTGGGTACCCGCGGAGGCGTACGGCAGCGCAGAGGGGACGGACAGACGGACGTTTCGCTGAAGAAATGATAAAGGCAGGAGAGACAAAACAGGGCGGGTGTGATTTAAAGGGCTGGAAAAGCCTCCGCCCTGGGGGAAAATTAACTTTTAGTTTATGTAAAGGAAGGTGTAACTCTGCTTTGCTGCCAGGTATGTATCTACCTGAACTTGCACAGAGCAAATCAAGCAGCCGGGGGGATCTAAACAGTGTTTGCCCTGTGGTTGTTACTAAACAGAGTGAGATTTTTAATGGGGAGTGAAGCCGATCATTGCAATAATAACTCAATCTCCTGGATTCACCCCAAAACGAGACTGGATGCTGGAGCGGTTGGTTTTCGCTAGGAAGCACACATGGATGTGGGGCGAGGGAAGGGGCCGATATCGAGAAACACGAGGCGCATCGTCCCCAAAGGGGGTTGCTGCTGCTGATGATGAAAATGCCTTTTCTCCCGGCGGCTGATGCACTCAAGGGAATTCCTCCTCTCCCAAGAGGTAGCAGCCTCAAAGGACTGTTCATAAAGAGGGTAATTATTAAAATCAGTGTGAAAATTGATTGTGTTTCCCTTTTGTCACACATACACATACACACACACGCGCCACAGGCGAGTTTTCACCCTGCGAAAAGCATCCCCGCAAGCAGGAGTGCAGCGAATCCCAGCTCTCTCCAAACAGCATGGTTTGTCACTTTTTTTTTTCCCAAACACAAAACAAAGGCTCCACTGTGCTTGAGAAAAGAACCAAGTGCTGGGAGCTGCACTGGGACCCCACGCCCAGAACACTTTGAAGTGTATCTGAGTTTTAAAAGACTGCTTCTGAGTTAGAGGTTTAATTTTTCTGGTGTTAAGTTGCCATTTGGTTTTGTTTTGGTTTGTCTTTTTTTTTTTTTTTTCCTTAAAGAGTCGCCAGCCTCAATCCCAGAGTTGCTTTTAGCTTCTTTTTCATGTGACTGAATCCTCCCCATCTTCCCCAAACCATATCACGCTGCTCGCATCAAACAAGCCATTCCCAGTGGGTCAGGGCTATATGCATCCCCCCAGTTACGAGACCACATATGAGGCATCAATATTTACATGAGGCTGTTTACTCAGGCGGTATGTAAGCGATTGATTTATCTGAAGCGAGAAGGCCTCGCTCTGCTCTGTGCAACGTTTCCTCTCTTTTCTGCACGCTCAGGAGCACGCATGGCACAGCAACGCGTGGTCAACCCCCGGGATCCGTACAGGCTGGGGGATGAAGGGATGGAGAGCAGCCCTGCGGAGAAGGGCTTGGGGATGCTGATGGATGAAAAGCTGGACATGACCCGGCAATGTGCGCTCGCAGCCCAGGAATCCAGTCATCTCCCGGGCTGCATCACCAGCAGCGTGGCCAGCAGGTCGAGGGAGGGGATTCTGCCCCTCTGCTCCGATCGGGTGAGACCCCACCTGCAGTTCTGCGTCCAGCTCTGGGGTCCTCAGCACAGGAGAGACAGGGACCTGTTGGAGCGGGTCCAGAGGGGGGACACAAAAATGATCAGAGGGCTGGAACATCTCTGCTGTGAGGACAGGCTGAGAGAGTTGGGGTGGTTCAGCCTGGAGAAGAGGAGGCACAGGGGACACCTTATTGCAGCCTTTTAATACTTAAAGGGGGCCTACAAGAAAGATGGGGACAAACTTTTTAGTAGGGCCTGTAGCAATAGGACAAGGGGTGATGGTTTTCAACCAAAAGAGGAGAGACTCATACTAGATATAAGGAAGAATTTTTTTATGCCGAGGGTGGTGAAACCCTGTCCCAGGTTGCCCAGAGAGGTGGTCGATGCCCCATCCCTGGAACATTCAAGGTCAGGTTGGACGGGGCTCTGAGCAACCTGATCTGGTTGAAGATGTCCCTGCTCATTGCAGGGGGGTTGGACGAGATGACCTTGAAAGGTCCCTTCCAACCTAAACTATTCTGTGATTCTCTGGTTCTATGTCATATTACAGCAACCGTGCACTCTGGTGTGTTCACCTGGCTTGCCTCCTCTGAAAAAAAATGCAACAGCATGAATTTATCTTACAGCTCACACCCCGTAGGGCTGCTGAAATTTTCAGTGAGAGTCTAAAGGATTTCAGTTTTGCATTTGCTGGTGTTTCATCCTACTCCTCTAGGCATCAGTGGTAAAATACTCGAACCCGGGTGTAATACACACACTGTAAATAGCTTGCAGCAGGGTGAAAACTCCCTGGAGGGAGCAACATCAAGCACTCGTTTTCCATGCAACCCTACAACTTGTGCCATGGGTCTGGCACAGGTGCTTGGTGCCCTGCAGGTTTGCACGCTTTCCCTGAAGCAAAGATCCGCAAAAAATCATGCAGGAAATTGCAATTGCTCAGTATGGCCCCAGAGGCTCCAGGCCACTGGGAATGGAATTTTACACAGAATTTTGCCCTTGGGGGTGACCTGCCTGGGATCAGCAGGGCCCGAGGAATAACCCCAGGCTGCAACGGCCCCCGCATCGCCAACTGCAACGGGAGAAAGTGGCTGCAGGGCTGGGTGCAAGGGGAAAAGGTGCTTGCAGGGGTGGGTGCAAAGTGCCTGCAGAAGTGTGTGCACGGGGAGAAATTGCCTGCAGAAGTGGGTGCAAGCACAAGCAGTGGGTGCAGGGGTAGGTGCAAGGGTGCAAAGTGCCTGCAAGGGTGGGTGCAGGGGTAGGTGCAAGGGTGCAAAATGCTTGCAGGGGTGGGTGCAAGTAGAAGCGGTGGGTGCAGGGGTGAGTGCAAGGGGAGAAAGTGCCTGGAGGGGTGGGTGCAAGCATAAGCAGTGGGTGCAGGGGTAGGTGCAAGGGTGCAAAATGCCTGCAGGGGTGTGTGCAAGGGGAGAAAGTGCCTGGAGGGGTGTGTGCAAGGGGAGAAAGTGGCTGCAGGGGTGTGTGCCAGCAGAAGC
>NW_010972972.1:4898613-5016987 GCF_000737465.1 Haliaeetus leucocephalus | reverse complement strand
TGACGTCAGCAGCGTGGGAATAGAAGGAGGGCGGAGGAGAGAGTAACGCGTCGGCTCGTTGGTCTAGGGGTATGATTCTCGCTTAGGGTGCGAGAGGTCCCGGGTTCAAATCCCGGACGAGCCCTTGTTTTCTTCCCTCCCGCACAAAGGGAGGGGATTATTATTTTTTTTTTTTTTTTTTTACTTCCCCCCCCACCTCGACCGCGTTTCGCCACGTCACACACACGCCCTCCTCCTCGAAAAGGAACACCCTGGGGGAGCGTGCGTGGGGGAGGGAATGGAAAGAAGAGGACTAGAGGGGGGGGGAAATAAAACAAAGAAAAGAAGGGCTCGTCCGGGATTTGAACCCGGGACCTCTCGGACCCAAACCGAGAATCATACCCCTAGACCAACGAGCCGCCTGCGGATGGTTCTCCCGGAACCGCTTCATCAGCGCAGCCGCCCAATTCTTTAGCTCTAGTCTGAATTTCCCCTCTTTTAGTTTAAAACCATCACCGCCTGTCCTATCGCTACAGGCCCTGCTAAAAATTCTATACCCATCTTTCCTGTAGGCCCCCTTTAAGTACTGGCAGGCTGCTATAAGGTCTCACTGGAGCCTTCTCCAGGCTGAACCACCCCAACTCTCTCAGCCTGTCCTCACAGCAGAGGTGTTCCATCCCTCTGATCATTTTTGTGTCCCCCCTCTGGACCCGCTCCAACACGTCCCTGTCTCTCCTGTGCTGAGGACCCCAGAGCTGGACGCAGAACTGCAGGTGGGGTCTCACCCGATCGGAGCAGAGGGGCAGAATCCCCTCCCTCGACCTGCTGGCCACATTATGTTTGCCTGGGATCTGGAAAAGACCAGAATTGTTTTTTTCTTTGCATTTCAGGAGGAAAAGGAGAGAGGACGGTTCCCCAAGAGCTAGTTTAATACAGTTTCGCACGGAAAACAATGTAGATTTTTTTTTTTTTTTTTTTCTCCGCCAAGCCTCTGTTTCTGAAGCTGTTCTGGAATAGGCATCACTTTCCTGAAAATGAAATTTTGCAGATGTCAAATTCCCCCGAATGATTTCCATTGTTTCCCCGCGCGCTGAAGGAAACAATCCTGCATTGTCACCGGGCCGAACAGAGCTGCCACCCGTCCGCACCTGCTGCTATTCACCCAGTGCCAGCAGCAGATGAGATAAAAGGATTTTTAGTGTTGTTACAATAAAAAACCCACATCCTGGCAAGTATCAATTAGGCACTTACCTGGTGCCATGAAGTCAGGCCCTGCTCCTGCAAGGACTTGCCCGCGTGTTACACGTGTGTGCTAGAAGCAGCCCCATTGCAACGGGGCTTGACAGGGTCATATAATTAAGACTTTAGGATATAAATCAACAATCTGGCCTTTTTTTTGTTGGTTTTTTTTCAAACTTCTCATAGCATGGGGAAAGAGTGAATGGTTCATTTCCTAACACGAATCCTGTGTTGCACTGACTAACCATCTCATGGAGCTCCAGAGGATGCTCTGCCTGCTCAGCACCTAACTCCGTCCTTGGGCTCACAGAGGCTCTCGCTGTGCCGTGGTCCTCAGCAGGAGACGGCTGCCAAGTCCTCGGTGCTGGAGGCACGGCCCTGCCAACAGCGATGCTCCCCCACGACATGCCCCCAGGCTGGTAGCATTGAAGACTGTTGTTATTAACTCAAATTTGGAGCAGCTTGGGCTATCTGGGCTTTGCTGGGTGCTTTCCAGCAAGACCTAGCGCTCAGACACCCCCGTGTTAACTGTGGTGGCTCTCCACACTGGTTCCTCTTGGTAGCTTCTCAGCAGCTTTCATATTTCCATGGCAAAAGGGACCTCCACAACCCGCGGCAATGCCCCGGGGGATGCTGTGGGGTGTTCGACGCTCTGCGGTGAGCGTGTGGGGCTCGCAGCCAGCACACGTGCACGCAGAACAAAGTCGCCTTGTGCACGGGGCACGAGCCGAGCCCAGCCCGGTTGCTCAGAAGGTCCTCGGTTTTGCTCATGAAATACTCCGACGGGGAAGAAAGAGCCGGCCACAGCAGGGCAGGCGGTTTCCTTTAAAAAGACGGCACTGTGTGTAATAAATGAAGCTGCTTGAGGTTAGCGGTCAGGTCCCTTTTTGTGTGTGTGCGCGTGTTTGTTTTGATACACAGCGGTGAAACGCAGTCCTTGTGGGGTCCTATGTTCCTGCTGGAGCAAGCTGTCAGCTAGAGATGAGACAGCAGGGGAGGAATAGCTGAAATCCTGTGTTTGTTTGCTTTAAAAAGCCACTTAAAATTAGCTCGGTGAATATAGTCCTGCACAGATTGCTCCAAAAATTAATAAATCAGGCTATGTGCAAGGAAACTTGATAATGCAAACCAGGTCCCTTTACTGCGTGCCAGACCCCGGTCTCGTTTACACGGGGGGCCATTGGTTCTCCCAGGGTGTCTCTGCTTTTGCACCACTGGATGGAGAGAAGAAACCTGGACGGGCCCTGCCGATGTCTCAGGGCTCAAAATTACAGAGCACCTTGTCTTCACCGCTGTGATTTCGGTGGGATGTGGGAAGGGCTGATGCAGCCTTTGTAGAAGAAATGGCCACCGGCTCAGTCCCCAAAGCTCTGCCATGGGGTGGTGACCAGGGAGGAGGACCTCAAACGTGCCCGGCGAAAGGGCACTTTGTCCCGATAGTGCCCAGCATCATGACTGCACCTTCAGCGCTGGGGACCCCAAGCACCTGGATGTCACCCAGCAGGCACCAGCACTACTGGGATGGCCGGAGGGGAACCAGTTGCCAAGGTCCCCAGCTGCCTGGATGCAGAAGCGGATCCTTCCGAAGAGGGTGATGCAAACCAGCAGGCAGCTGGGGCTGGCGGGGGATGCAGCTGAAGAAGCAAATCCTGGTTGGGGCTGGAGCTCAGGGCAAGCGAGGAGAGGCTGAGAGCTGGGTGGGTGCAGTGGGAGAGAAGACAAAGGGGGATCTTATCGCTCCCTGCTGGGATGGTGCAGAGGAGACAGAGGTGGGCTCTCCTCGGAGGTGCCCAGTGATGAGACAAGAGGCATTGGCCCAAAATGTAACGTGGGAAATTGTAATTACTTATCCCAGACTCCTGAGGAATGAGGTTTTCTGAGGTACCCCTGTCCCATTTATTTCTAATGAGCATTTGACATTGCAGTTTCCCCAAGCCCCCGGTGAGGCTAAGGAGTGTGTTGGAAATCGGCACTCCTTATTCGCTGATACAGAGGAGCATCCAACATAAATGAGGTACCGAATTTTGAATAGTAGCTGCGCTGGGGCTTCTCCCTAACCCATGGAAAAAGATAGACATCTGTGGTGAAGTCTGAATCACTCGCTGAAGGTTTCTCCAGTGACTGCAGAGAGATCCTGGAGCAGCCACAGTTTCAACCAAGCAAGTCCCATCTCGTTTAGAGGCGATGAATCCAGGCCTGCGATTCTTGTGCTGTCACTGCTAAATCAGAAGATCAGGTCCTCCTTGTTGGCCCCAAGGCTCCTACAAACTGACCTGACTTCGCATGATTGCAAGCCAATTATCAGTTTAGTGTCTCGGCCTTCCCAGATGCTGCTGGAAACAAAGGAAAATACCAGCCCCTGAAAACCTACAATTTGAACATGGACTGACAGCATTTTATAGATGCCTCTTGGGCTGGCAATGAAATCTGACCTTGCCCTCTAGAAATGACCAAAGCTTGAGGGCAGTTTTTTCCATGGTGAAACTCCAGTTCTCCATCCAAAGGGAAACCTTTCCACAGGTGAAAAGGCATTTTCAGTGCCTGGAAACCGGATGAGTTTTGGTGTATATTCACCTTTTACCAACCAGGTTGCTACTACTACAATGGCAAAAACCAGCATTGGACAACAGCCCTTCATGAATTGCATGGCCAATTAGTACTTTTAACCTGATCTACTGCTCTGTCTGTTTTCCTTGATATCTGTTGTCTCACTGGTAATCTATCATTTTACTGCTTTGGGGATAATCTCTTATTCAATTGCCTGCTGAGGTAGTTTGCTGACTTCATGAGCAAGATATTGCTCTTCCTGTTTTTTAATGATGATCTACCACTTTTATAAATGATCTGCTGGATTTCCAGACATTCAGCAGCCCACCTAAAGCCGTGGCTTCCAGAGGACTGCTGGCCATCAGATGGCCAGATATGCATGTGCTGTCAATCTGATATATCCAGGATGAGTTAGGCTAATGTTCGGTGGTGTAAATATTTCTTACATTAAGATCCTGGCCAAGTCAAGACGCCATTTGGGGAAGTTCTGGCTGGCCCGTCACAGTGTGGGAGTTGAAGAATGAGAGATTAAGTGTTTCCCATGGTCTCGTGGGACCACACTCCCTGCTTGACCCATGTCCTCCAACTTTTGGGTCTCCAAACCTTTGACTCTGTGATGACCAGCAGAGACCCCAGGAGCAGCCAGCCCAGACAGCAGCCTGGCTGACTGAGAACATGTGGAGGCCAACCATATGCTACGTCAGGGGATGCAGGTCTAATTAATGTCAGAGTCCAAGTCCTGAAGGATGAGGAAAATACATTCATACAGCTCTGTGTAAATCATACTTAATTTTTCATCAGTAGACAGGGAGGCTACGAGGAGGGGGACTGGGAAACACAGAGGTTAAGTGAAGTGACTTACCCCAAGCTGTCGAGCTGCACAGGATAGAGATTTCCAAACTTGCAGACCAGTCACTTGGTCACTGGGCCTCAATTTAATTAGCTGGTGTGTTTTTATTTAAGAATGATAGCGCATTACGTTTCCTTGTAATTCATGGACCCCACCCCACTGTGTGCAGATACAGATCAAAGAGATGGCTCCTGCTCACAACCTTGCTGCTAGAAATGGTTTCTTTTCATGCCTTGAATTTGAGAACATCAACAGTATCTTAAACATTCAGCAAATGATTTCTTTTCTACTTAAAAGCAGACTCCCTTCAAATAATTTCCTCCTTCTTTGGTGCAGGTTTCCGCACTCTGAAAGCTCCATGCAGAGCCCTCAGAAATAAATCAGATCCCAAGCGTTGAGCCCCGTTGTTCATTTTGCAGATCCACGTTTTTCAAGCAGACCATTTTCCTGCACAAACAGCAGCCTGCTTGCAAACACTGGCAAAATAAAAGTCATTTCTGAAATCACTGGCCACCAAATCCCTGCCTAAGCTTGGAGTGATTAAACCTGGGTTATCATAACAGCGTGAAAGTGCATGACGCCCTGTGTAATATCTTTATGGGTTCTGCCGCGACAGTGTCAGATCTGAGGGTTATTGCTGCTCAGGCTTGTTTTGATCACCGTTCCCTCTCTCCTGACCTGGGAACACAGTTGGGTTGTTCTTCCTGACTTAGGGGAGCTTGATCAGATTCAGTAAAAGGATGCTGAGACGAAAATCAGGTCCATGACTAATAGTAATTCTTACTGAGCTCACGTAGTACTTGGGCAACACTGACACCAGAGAGGAGACCAGATTAGCTGGTGGCTGAGCTATTTATACCATGAGCACTCAACCCAATAGTTCCCTTCCAGGGCTGCTCTCCAACTTTCCCACGTCTGCAGAAAGCAAGGGCTCTTCTGCAACCAAGCCCTTTCCCAGTAGATGCTTTGGAAAGGGTTGCTCCATTTTAGGGCTCTTTAGTCGTATACATTATTGCATCGACCCTTATAGATGTAGTCATTGGGGGCAAAAGCAAAAGGCCAGTTCTTCATTATCAACTGGAGTTTTGCAGGAAGGTTGCTTCTGTAGAGTCATAGAATCACAGAATGGTTTGGGTTGGAAGTGACTTTTCAAGGTCATCTAGTCCAACCCCTCTTCCATAGGCAGGGACATCTTCAACCAGATCAGGTTGCTCAGAGCCCCGTCCAACCTGACCTTGAATGTTCCCAGGGATGGGGCATCGACCACCTCTCTGGGCAACCTGGGCCAGTGTTCCACCCCCCTCAGCGTTAAAAACATCTTCCTAATATCTACTCTGAGTCTCTCCTCTTTCAGTTTAAAACCATTACCCCTTGTCCTATCACTACAGGTCCTTTCTGCCTGTCCTCTCCTGCCTGCTGTGACTGTTAGTAGATACTGAGTAGTGATGGGGTTGGGAGGCATAGGGCAGGCCAACGGCTGAGTGGCTTTGGGGATGGTCATTTTAGCAGCGCTGACTCGTGTGTTCCCAAAAGAGGGGGGTCATGGAGGAAAACCCCCAAGCGCTGGGGCGAGATGGCTGGTTTGGGTCTCACTGCCTGATGACAATAGATGGGAGGGAGATGACAGCGCTGGGATATCATGTCCTTGATCTCAATCTTCATCCCAGCTGCCACTTGATGCTCATTGGATCGGGTGGGAGCCAGGCAGAAGGGCCCCCCCCCAAAACCTCCCTTCTCCAAACTGTCCTTGCAGTACCATTAGCACACCTAAAGTGAGGAGCAAACCAGCCGGACACCCC
Source organism: Haliaeetus leucocephalus (assembly GCF_000737465.1). Taxonomy (NCBI): domain Eukaryota; kingdom Metazoa; phylum Chordata; class Aves; order Accipitriformes; family Accipitridae; genus Haliaeetus; species Haliaeetus leucocephalus. Next base: position 5,010,573 of record NW_010972972.1, on the reverse strand, counting down.
AAAGGTCCGCATTCCCCCCAAATTCATGCAGATATCCAAAAATGTGGCTGCACACTGATGTTGGTTGGGGGCCTGCAGCGAGGTTGTGATGGATTCGGCGAGGGCGCGAGCCGGTCTGCGGGACGGCACGTCGCACACCCTCCCGTACCATGGCGAACGTGAGCCAGCTCTGCTCTCTCTAATTAAGGGGCATGATTTCACCTCCCATTACCTCATGCTTACCACAGGGTAAGAGCACGGATGTGGGCAGGGTGACACACTGCAGCTTCACACCCTTGCCTCGGTGACTTGCTCCCGTGTCCGTACCCTTTTTGTGTTTATATTCCCCAACAGGAGCAGGCTGAACCACTGCCATCCATCCACGCACACATGTACACACACAGACAAAATTTTATAGATCTGGCAGAAAGGATCCTACGCGGCATGTTGCACAACATCTGCGAAAGGCAAAATCGGAGATTTCCAAACGTGACTTAAAGTATCCTGAATGTATCACGGAGGAAGGAAAGACCAATTTGTATTTCAAAATGCAAGTGCTGTGCTTCAGGGAAAAGCACACTGATGCCTCAGATAAGCAGCATGGCATTAGTGGGGGTTTTTTGCTGGTGAGGCACCTTTATCCTGATATGAGTCCCAGATATTAGCACAAAGAATTACAAGGGGGAAAAAACGATGCTAATCCTGTGTATCAGCAGTGTCTAACCTGCCAAGCATAAATATTCATGTAATCACTTTGCAGTTACCTGGTAACCACAACAAAGCACACATAGAAAATGTAATTACAGGGGCTCCGTAAACTCATCTTAAATTATCACCTATAGCCAGGCACATATTATTAGATATTAGATTCTCCCTTAGATCAGAATCTCAAGTTCCTTGAGTCTAATTTGAAATAACTATCTCCTTATTGGCAAGCGACGAAATCTAAATGGAGTCACGTAAATCCTACTTCACAGCTTAATTAAGGAAATGTGATTACGGATCTGGATGCACATGCAGATATTACCGGGGAAGGGATGATGGCAGGAGCCTGCAGGAAGCAGTTGACGCTTTCCAGGGGTCATTTGTAGGGGAACCCGTAGGAACAGAGTTTCTATTGTTATACACTTCAGAGTATGTGGGGTGGAGAGGGGGCGAGAGACCGGATTCCCGTTTTTAAGTGCTTTGGAGGTTTTCAGAAGGAGTCAGGTTCCATTGTTGCGTTTAAAATATTCTCTAAGCTCGGTGGGAACAATATACATTTTCACCGCTTTTCCCTCTGCGTCCTTCCCTCTCTTGATGAGGTTCACACTCTTTGGTTGTCCGACGACTGCCATTGATCTTTATTCCGTGCTGGAGGGGGTGGGATGAGATGACGGGGAGATGTCATTGTATGCATTTATCCCAACAAAAGCCAAAAGAGACGTAGAGAGACGTCCTAGGAGCACTCTGAACGCAACAGGCGGGAGAGCAGGTGCTTTTGCAGCCCTCTCGGCTGCATGCACCTGGGTCATTTTAGGGAGGACCATCTGTCAGGTGCACCATGACATGTCCTGGGTGAAGGGTCCCTTTTTTCCAGCAGGACACAGTCGGGATGACACCATGTGCAGCACCCCTGGGGTGGCTCGGTGCCCTCGGCACAGCTGACGACGTGGCGAAGGAGCAGTAAGCACTAACGCAGGGATGCACCATCCTTCTCCAGATATGATCAGGTCTTCTCACCAAGCTGGATGAATCGGGGGACAAAGACGTCCTTCTCCAAACCCCAAAGAGAAGGTGTTAAAGTCACAGGCAGCAGCTGTAAGGGGGCAGGGTGGGATCGGGGGCTCAGAGGACGGCAGATGCAAGAATACATCCTGCCGCACGCACCCCGGAGCACGAGTAATTATTCCTATAGGGAGGACACATTAAGGCAGAAGCTAGCACGAAATAAATACGGCAGCAGAGGGATGCATTTGCAAGCGCTCTTAGCCAAGAGAGAGTGAAATCAGGGACAGACGCTGATCCCCAGGTCCCTGTAGTGACCAAAGGAGGGTTGACTTATAGAACCAGTGGCTCTGGGCTGTTGAGTGGTGGCTCTGCCCCGACCGCCTGCCCGTTTTCTGCCCTTGGTTTTGTTGCTCCATCTCAAGTTGCTTGCTCCTAAAGGGAGAAGGCAGACAGAAAACAAGATCTCTCTGTAATGCATTGATCAGTGTATTTAGGGTGGAAATTAGAAGTGAGTGAGAACTTGCTTTTCTGCTCTGGAAGGACAGTCTTTGATTTTGGTAGCTTCCACCCCCTGAAATCTGAACATGAAAACACACACAAAAATGCACCAGAAAAAAAAAAAAATCTAACCCACCAAAAAAGACTGAGCTTAAGTAATCCACCCAATTTCATTTGAAATCCAACTTTTTAAGAGTCCTTAATGTTTTCTTCTATGAAAACAGTGCTTGCCCCATGAAAAATAGTGGGGGGAAAAAAAAAAAAGGTCAAAGCGTTCCATTCTGCAAAGGTGCAGACACATGGACCCTGGATATCGTCTGAATGTGCCTGCCTAGTTTTAACGCGGGATTGTGCTGAAGTCAGGACTCTGAAAGAAGTTTTCATTTCAGAGAAAACTACACTTCCTTTGGTTGGGAAAATAAAAGTTTTGACCAAAACTTTATGATTACTCTATTTATGATGCTGGGACCAAATTATAAATGCAATTTGTGTATCGGAAATCCCCTTGAAATTTCAATTAAATTTGATATATGTGCTTTCCTTTCCTAAGAGAGTTTGGTTTTGGGCCAAATTATTCCATCTTTATCCATATATTAGTAAGTAAGTGGAGTCTTTCTTACTGTGTGCTTCAAAGTCCGATCCTTTTCTTTCAAACTACTACAGGCTTCCCTGAGAAAAAAAGAAGACAAAAGATATTCTAACAGCAGTAGCTCTTTTTCCATCACTCTCCATCTGGTACGTGATCTGTGATCATACCTCCAGGTCATTATGCTTGTAATGTTTATTGGAAAAATCAATCTTTAACTTTAAGACTTTACACAGGAAATATTAAAGTAAATTAGGACCCTATACATCCATTTTCAAATTTCCTTTCGACCTCACAGTACCTACTTCTTTCATGAAAAGAAATCAAGATTTATTTTTTTTTTTTCCAAGCTGTTCCATTTTTGCATAACTGACAAAATTTCCTGGAAATACAATTTGCCCAGCTACCTTAGTTATTATCTCCAGCCCATATTAGCAGCTAAGCGGTTGCTGACATTCCCTTTCAATATTGCTACTAAAACTCCGTGAAGCTTACACAGAATTTATGTATGAATGTCAACTCATTTTTAAAATATGTAATAGGAAAAGATCAGCCAATGCCTTTCTGGCCACCTACATTTCAGAAGGTATTGGCTGGTATTAAAGTAGTGTATACATATATATTTTAAGAAACCACACATTTTCTGGGCCAGAATCCAAGGGCATATAAAGTAGTTTAGTCAGTTATGACTGGATGAGGAGCTAGATGGAAAACAGAGCATTCTCAGAGGGTTTGGGTGCATGTGAATTTCTTTCCAAAATTAATGTGAGTGGGGGTCATTAATTTTACTTTTATTTTGGTGGATGAAATGTCGCTCTTCTGGATAGTCTCAGGGCGCGACGTGAAGCTACGTCGAGCGAAGGCAGGACCCCTCTGGCCCCCATCGATGCCTTCCAGCACTGAGGCTGAATACATCCCGCTATTCATGCTGCTTCTGGGCTGGGTCAGAAATACTGTGACAAACAAAAATAAAAAAATATTTGTATTGCAGTAACAGTTTGGGGGCTGAGGACAGACAAGGACTGAGATGAAAGCCACTGAGACACACCAGACCAGTAAAAGGAAAAGATGTAAAGGCCCGAGGCTCCAGGCTCCTGCACTCTCTCCAGGTCTGATCCTGCACTGCTCAAGTCTGTGCAACCTTTGCCACTCACAGCTATAGAAACAAGAAGAAATTTAAGCAATGGTGACTTCTCTCCCTTCGTTTTTGTGCTTTTAAAAAGGGAATAAAGCTACTTTGCAAATTCAGTCAGGGGGTTGGATCTGTTTGTAATGGGGCTGTCTCCAGGACGAAGGCTCTAGTGAAGAGCAAGATATTCTTGTTCTTTACTGGTGATATTTCCCCCCTTTAACATCATTAGAGCTGCTGTGTCCTTGAGGTTTCTCATGGAACCAGCTCATCTTTGCTATCCCAAGAAAATGTTGTGTTTAAAAGACAGCCTAAAGCTGTTTGAGGCTCTGTCTTTAATGGTGCCAATGGGAAGATTGCATAACATCAAAATAAAGTTTAAAAGTAATCAGATCTCTCTTTTTAAAAAAAAATAAATAATAAAAAGGCGACATTTCTCTTGCATTGTGGGACCACATCCATCAGCTGTAGACCCAGATCCTTTTCATAACAAAGCACACAAGGCACCATAATAAACAGCTGAAAACAGAACCACATGGTGCCATGAAATGAGGCGGAATATCAAAACCTACGAGGGAGAGGCCAGATTCAGTGATGCCTCTCGGTGCTAACGTGGCTCAGCCATCCGCAGGGGTTGAGGGACCAGCGTGACTCGCGAAGCCCCACGGATGTGGGAACCGATGCTGTGGGGACGGTAGAAGCCAACGTGGCAGCCGCATCAGCCCTCCTGCACACAACCTCTCTCTAGGCCACGCTGGACCACGGATGGGCTCCTGGGAGGTGTAGCCACCACAGGTCCCTCTTTTGCAAGGATGGCAAGTTTTTTCTCCCCACAAACTCTTCGTGCAGCCGGCGTCAGATGTTAATTTTTAGTCGTGAGATCTCTCTCTCAGATTGACTCTATCATTTATTTCCAAGCCCCTGGGCTGTTGTAGGCTGGACTTCATTTGTTTTAAACTCCTCTGCCTGGGACCTATTGTTCTGTGCTGCTGGTTCACGGCTCTGTAAGTCATTACCAACTCCGTCCCTTCCCCCAGAAGGAGCCGTTGGGTCTTTTATTTTCTTCTTTTTTTAACATAGAAAATTAGTTTTGTGGCTGCAAAAGAGAAAAGCCCTGGAATCTCTACTTCTACCCCTGCAAAAAAAGAGGAGGAGGAGAGGGCGATTATGTTACAACGCAGTGCACCAGAAACCTTACTAATGACCTGCCTGCAACCAAATGGCTAAGCTGCCAAGCAGGACCTGAATTTGTGGCGTGACTCGAGCCCGGTCCAGGATGCTCAGATGCAGCCCAGGATTGCCCCAGCACGCCAAGCTATTCAGAGTGAAACTGTAGGTACAGGCAATTACAGAGGCGGCTGACAGCTGCAAAGAAGCCTGATCCAAACTTTCCCAGGGCTCCATGACGTCTGGATCACAAGTCCACAGGTGACAAATAGCATGTCTTTTATCCCGTCATTCTGCAGGTGTGGATCATTTGTGTGCTCCACTGCTCAAATGCATCCAGAGCTGTAACTTTGCAGGCACAGCTCTCCCAGAAACGGAGCCCGTATCCTGGAACACCAACTGGAAATCACTGGTGGGGAAGAGAAAATGCTTTGTGAAAGTGTCAAGCAGTAGGTTTTAGCTGAAGAGTAACCACAGGCTGTGTAGGACCCGATTGAAAGAGGAAGAGAAAGAAGAAAAAAAAGCCAAAAGCCTGGGACATGACCTACTAATTTAACATCTCTTCTTCCCCCCAGACATGGGCAGCCATATCCTTACCCCCTTTTGGGATCATCCGTGCAAAGGGCTCTCTGCAGACTACCCCTTTAGACAGTGGGGGACATGGGGTTGGAGCAGACCTGGCAGATCTGACTATCAGACGATCTAAACCAACCCTCTGGGCAAGATCATAATTTCACCCTGTCATTGCATGTATTAAACTCCTCGCAGTGCAGTTTTGGCAATTCCTTTTCTCTTCAGGGGAAGGAGAAAGTCCTGGGAGTCCGGGAAATTTTCTTTCTGGTGGGGCAATGTTCGGGTGGATCTGGGACCCATTTAACCTTAATCCACCCTTGGCTTAATGTCTCGAATTCCTCCTCCATGTATGGGCTGCTGCTCCATTCCTATTTCATTACACTCCCAGCAAAGCTGCGAGGGCTCAGGGATGATATCGCCATCAAAGGCTGGAGGGTTTTAATGCCACGGCTTCCATGGAAACTTCTCTTGAGCTCACCCACTTGCCTGCATTATTTCCAGCTGTGCTCACAACTTCACATAGAGAGGACGCAGGAGAGGCAGAAAAGTTTACTCCGTTTCTCTTCTACATCTCGCAAAGAGAATGGCGGGTTCTGGGCACCAGGCAAAAGGGGAGACACACTTCAGATCATCTGGAGATGGTGTCTGCGGGGAACTAGGGTGTAGATAGAGGGATTGTCTTGGCGTCAAAAAATTTCTAAGGAGGTAAATCACCTTCTGCCATTTCTCTTAAAACAGAGCATGAGAAAAGCATAATCCCCGTTTCTCAACTAGACACCAGTTAAAAAAGAGTAAGCGATCGCAAGCTTCAGTTCTCTGTGAGAGAAGGACCAACAAGGGGCTTAAGTTGCCACCAAGGCTTGCAACTGCTTTTCCTTCTCCCAGGCAGTGGAATATCTTTCAGGGAAAGGAGTGCCATGTGTGATCACAGCTGGGAGATGCTTGTTGTTCCCTTCTGGTCCATCGGTTGATAAGGCTGTAGGTCCACTGGCTGTTCCATCAGCTCCCAAGGGCTCCATCCAAACTGCAAAAGAGGAGAGGACCCAGGATGGACAGCAGTCTCTGTGGGAATTCACTGGTATTTTTTCATACTAGTGTCCTTCACTACACATAACCAAAGTTTTGCTTCCTTTGCCACACTGACAGCAGTTAAAAAGATGTGGTTGTTCTGGGTAGAAGGAGCTGTAGACATCACTGTTGCAAGGGGAAAACAGTTCTCAGAGGCTACGATGAAAGAAACAAACTTGAATTAAAAAAAAAAAAGAGGTGAAAATGCTGAGAACAGGGTCTAGCTAGCCTGAGGGCTGCAAGAAATACTGTTCATGGGACAAAAGGAGCACTGCATGAGAATAAATTCAGTGTCTGTGGCCAAATTTGCAGAATTTGCTTCTATTTTGTGGTACTTTAATTTTAGAAGGGACTCAACTTGAGACAAACCATAGGGACGTGATGGGTGGGTTGAGGTCAGCATTGTCCCAGGGCTCTAGTGGAATCCCTCCTTGGACAAACCTCAAAAAGTGGAGGCATCCAGAATACCAAGTCCCTCTTGAAAATGGTTGTGTGGACACCGAGGAGACAAAAAGAAGCCTGGATTTCAAAGCTGAAGTCCACTTGGAGGTCTAAATTTTGATCCATTAACTGAGAGAAGGGTGAAGAGGTGGATCCCCATTCCCAAAAGGCTGTTAGAGCTTTGACTTTGCTTGTGCCTAATATTTGGAGGGGAGAGGAGGTGACTGTCTGGGGGTGGTCCTGCTTAGAATGCTCTCTGTTACCTACAGGTCCTGAACACCAGCAGTGCCCACCATCCCTTTTTCTGCCGACCATTTATTGCTCCAAGATTTTGAGCCTGCTGGAGGGGACCCAGGGAGGAAAATTTCCATCTTGGGTTTGCAACAACCCCTTTGCTTCCCTGCACCTTCCCTACATGGCAGTGAGCTGGCAGTGGACAGGGATATAATCTTTCATTTCAGATGCTCGTGGCAGGATGAAAACAAACCAGCACCGTGCAGTGTCCTGCTGCCTCCCAGGAGACATCCCAGGCATGAGAGCGGTTGCTGCCGTATGCGAGGCAGGACGTCTCCCCATCATCCTCCCAATTTTTATTCCCTTAGCTCCCCAATGATACAGTTTGAAGCACAGAAGTGTTCTGTGAGGAATGTGTTTCGGGATGAAGATGAATACCTCGGAGCCTGACAGCGTAAACACTGAGAGCCTGTTTGGCTTCTTCCAGTGCCAGCTCCCTGGATGGATGCAGAAAGCCCCTTCGCCGCCCGTGGAGTCTCTTCGGTTCCCTCTGATGAGTTGGAGCTGTTCTGACCCGAAGCAGATGGAGTCAGTTATTTACACCACGTTCTCCTGGGGTGCACTCTTGACCCACTGCTCGCTGATCTCGATAGACATATGCACTGGTGCCGGCTGATGGTTTTGGTATGACACAGAGAACGTTAGTGGAGCAGAGCCAGGCAGAGGCCCTCGGAGGACAAGCAACCGAAGGGGATGTAGTGCTGGGAGAAGGCTTGCTGGTCCCACGCCAAGCGGCCGTGCCTTGCATTCAGGTGGCAGAAAGGGAAAAAACCCCTCCTTGCTGGCCCCTTGCAGGCTGAGCTGGGTGGTGGGCAGCGGTGGGGTGATGAGGGGATGCCACCCTTGATGGGGTGTCACTAAGGGCTGGTCATTGAGCATGATGTGGAAGGCAGGGGAAAAGGAGGGCGTCTGTGAGATGCGTTGGTCTGGGAAACTCCACGGGAGACTATTTCAGGGGTCAAAGACAACTCAGCGTGTCCAGTCTCTGCCTGGTGCTCTGAGGAGCAAGGCAGAAGGACGTGCTGTGGTCATTTCTGCTCCAGCTCCCTAACGATCGTTTGACTAGGTTCATTTGAGGAACCCATCTTTCCCTTACCTTTACCTCTCCTGCCCTGTAGCCCTTGAGTCAAAGTTTGGGGTCCCTTGAAATGTGCCCAGACCTAAGAGAAGTGCCGTGAAACTCAAAATGACAACCATCTCCTGCAGCCGCGTAGCCCAGAGCAAACACGCTCATACCTGGAGACAGCTGAGCACAGCAGGCAGCTGCTGTCCTGGCTGCTGCAAGAGGAGAGGCGAAGGAATTTCGGAGATAGTGCGTGGGGAAGGGTGTTAAAGAGTTGCAAGGACTTCAGCACTTGATGCGTATGATTCCTTGACACAAAGCCAACAGACACTTATTTGCTCCCGCTCTGTTTTAACCCTTCTTCCTATTTTTTTCCTCCACTGAAAGAAAGCTTCAAGCTCAGAAGGAGCAAAGAAAGATTAAGTAGAAGGAGTTACATTTTCCTGGCTGCTATCAAAACCTCTTTTCCAACTTTTCTCCTTTTTTTTTCTTTTTCTCTTTGCACTGACATACCTTTGACGTTTTATGAGCTGAACTGTATTTCATTGCACGAGGCACTGGCAGACAATCTAAGAGCCTTTTATTCTGAGGTGCTTTTCAGCTTCCAGGCTATGATCTACATCGCCTCAAGCCAGAGCCAGGCTGCAGCCATGGGCCTGGCTGACATTTTACAGGGAAAGGGGAGTGAGGCACCAGCTTATAAAAGTGTTTGAAGACCCAAGTGTTGCATATTAAGATACGCCAATTTGAACTCCACACAGCATGCTTGCTTGGCTGAGATACTTACCTGGGGTAATTATTGCAAAGTCTACAACACTGGATGGGCTGACACAGCAACTTCACCAGTGAGTTTCACCAGCTGTGAGTGGACCCAAGAGCAGCAGGAGACCACCAGAAGTCCCTGAAGTGAGCAGTTAATGCATGGAATTCCTCGTCAGATGATGTGATGGACGTAAAACATGACTATGGGCTTGAGAGGAGTCCTTAGAAGAGAGATCCATTGGAGATTACTAACTAGACATAATTCAGCCAAGAAATGCCCTATGCAGAAAAATGGTCAGTGGCTGGCAGAGTACTCAAGGGTAGTATCAAATGTCTTCATACTGTTTGCATGTCCATTGAAGATATGGGGTTATATGGTCATTTGCTATAAGTCAGTGTCCACCCTGACTCTTCCTGGATGAAGCAGTAAAGCTATTTTGCCATGAGCAACCAAGGAGAACTGGGAGCTTCCCATAGTTGATTATATGTATTTTGCTTTGGAATGTAACTGCAGTGCAGCAGCATCTCTGTATCCCAGTGGAGGCTGATGTTGCTTTGGTCCCACAAGGATAAGCCAGATCCTTCTTCACTCCAAAGAGACAAGAGTTAAGAGGAGAAACAGAGGACAGAAACCTACTGAGAAGGCAAGTGGCAGAACCAGTAGCTGTCTCCATCTTCCTTGCACTGGTTTACTCAGTCCTTGCAGGCAGTAAATTGCTTATAGTGAATCAGGCAGAGGGTCTGAGTCAGTAGAAAGTCCCTGTCTGGCCTCAGTGGGTTTTGAATCACATCCGTCCTGGTTTCAGCTGGGATAGAGTTAATTTTCTTCCTAGTAGCTGGTACAGTGCTGTGCTTTGGATTTAGGATGAGAATAGTGTTGATAACACTCTGATGTTTTAGCTGTTGCTGAGCAGTGCTTACACTAAATCAAGGACTTTTCAGCTTCTCAAACTGCCCTGCCAGCGAGCAGGCTGGGGGGGGCACAAGAAGCTGGGAGGGGACACGGCTGGGACAGCTGACCCCAACAAAGGGATGTTCCGTCCCATATGACGTCTTGCTGAACAATAAAACTGGGGGGAGTTGGCCAGGGGCTGGTGGTCCACTCCTCGGGGACTGGCTGGGCATTGGTCAGCAGGTGGTGAGCAATTGCATTGCGCATCACTTGTTTTGTATATTTTCTTATCATTACTACTTTCCCTTCCTTTTTCTGTCCTATTAAACTGTCTTTACCTCAACCCACAAGTTTTACCTTTGTTCTGATTCTCTTCCCCATTCTACTGCAAGGGGGGTGGTTGAATGGCCGGGCAGTGTTTAGCTGCCTGCTGGGTTAAACCACACCAACATCGAAAGGAGGAATAAACCCTATGGGCTGCCTCATCCTAGGGCTTGAGTGGGGCTCCATTTCATTTTGTGGGAGCTGCAGGTGGTCCAGTTTATGGGAGAGAGCTGGAGGGATCATTACAGCTGAGTTTGGGAGGTTTCATCAGTGCGCTCTGACCACAAGTGTCAACCTGACCTGATGCCAAGCAGGTTTAACTGTGAAATGCTGGCCTATCTTTCTTCTCAATGTTCAGAAAGAAAAGACCCAGTTGCTGCTACTACCATCTATCTGAAGTGATCCACATCGTGAAGAACACAGTCTGGGACCAGCCAGGGTGCAGCATGAATCCACAGGATGGGCTCCAATTCACCTCGGGTTGGTGTAAATCAGCAGTGCCCAGTCTGACCTTAAAGAAGTTACAAAAATTCTAGCTTCCAGCTGGGGTGAAACATGCTAAAAAGTATCCAGGGGAAGATTTGGGCTCAAGTCTGTCTCAGAAGAGGAACGTGAGGTGGTGCCCAGAGATGTGGAGCTTTTGGGGATGGCAGCAACTTGAGAAGGACTTCTCCAGAAAGGCACAAAGGCTCGTGGGTATCTGTTGGAGAAGGTATCAGGCAAGCCAGAGGGCTTGAATGAGCAAACCAGCATTGAATGAAATCCCTTTCTGATTTAACTTTAGATGAAACTCAGGATGGGAGAAGCAATAGTGTTACTTGGGGGGGGGGTGTGCATGGCCTTTTTCGTATGCCAGTGAGCTTTATCAACACTTCACCTCCCAATGTCCAAACACCCTCTCATGCCAATGGACTGTGCTCAAAGTTCAGTGCGTGCTTCGAAGAGCTCAACAGGAGAGCGTAACTCCCATCAGCACAAGCTACCTAAGGAAAGCATGAATGTGCCACCAATCAACATCTTAAAAGTTAGCCCAATGCTTTCTGGAAACATACCTGGATGACATGCCTGGGTGAAAATCACTAGCTTACCTCATGCAGAAGGCCAACTAGGGCTTCCTAATGTCTATATTTGATTTCAGAAGTGATGAATCCAGAGCTTATGACATCCAATTTCCTTTCTCGAACAAGATCCTTTACTACAGTGACCACAGAGCAGAAAAACCCAATAATTGTGTCACACTTGAGTGGTACTTTATTGATTTTGGATATGCAATAAAATATATTAGCAATAATGAATGACTGCAATGCAGAGATGCATTGACTGTTTTAGATCCTTTTTAACTGCACGTTGCATGTCTGAACAGTGCTTCCACAATTTGTCTTGGGTGAGGAAAACATGCTTCAACTATAAAACTGCTTTTAATCACTATTATTTCCATATGTCGACTTTCTCGCCTTCTACAAGCTTGCTTCAGGTTAGCAAGTTTGAGATAAATCCTCTGCCAGTGCAAACTGATGCCTCCCTTTTCATATCTGTGGTGTAAGGCAATTTTACATCTATATAGAATTTCCTCCAATGGGGGGTGTCAAGGTCTGTCTGACTCCATCTGAAAGTATACAAAGCTCAGATCTGAAGCGTGGTTTCACCAGAAGGTAAAGGATGTTATAGCAAGTCGTGGGAGATGTCAGGCAGCTCCCTAATTCTCTAGGTCACCTAGTGGCTGCACCTGAGCCTGACCATTAACTCCAAGAACCGATGCTGCGGAGGTTTCCCAGTTTGAGGACTCACCTCAGGTCTGTTTCCTTCTTGCCTGAAGATGCATTGAGGCTCTTCCCACAGCCTGGATTTTTTGTGCAGAAGCAACAGTTGCTTATTTTTTTTACTGAACATCTAATCCCATGGCCAAACCTCACACTACTTTCTTCTCTCCAGAGCCCAAAGAGAGCACATGGGGCCTGGTTCTGTCCAATGGTGTTGTGGCTGGATATGGCCAATTTTCTTTGAAGCTCTCCTATCTCAGTGGCCACCTTGATAAAAAGATACTGTATAGTTGGGATGGGTGCTGGTGAAGAACTGTGCTCAGCTCTTCTCTTTTTTTTTTCCTGTTGTAAAATAAAGCTATTCCTTATACCAGGACCCTTTCCCAGGTCTGAGATATTTAGGTACAGATGACTCCCTGCTGCTCCAGCTTTCAGATATAAAGGAAAATCAGAGCCTCCACCTGGGAATAAGACCACCTTGGAAATGGCATGGCATGCATTTCAGGGCCTATTTCTCCCTGGATCATACGCTGCTTCAGTTAAGGAGATGCTGGGACATGCACTCGTGTAGCAGACTTTGAAGCCAAGCTCTTAACTAAGCTCAGATGCATAGTTCACCAGCCATGCCGCTTCCCTGATATACCTGAGATATATATATATAACTATATAGATAGATATATATCTCTCTCCTTTCTTCTCTGATGTCATTTAAAGAGCACGTAATCAGGGGCTTGAGCACAGATCATGGACACAAAAAATGCCCCAACATAAAGAAATCTGGGAAAAAGCAGGCCAGAAGTTAAAGAAGAGCAAAATTGCTGCTGATGGGAAAGAAGCTGCTGGCGGAGTTTCCCTGGGTATGTACGCTGCAATTCAGCTGTGGGATTACTTTTCTTAACAGCAATGGTGCAGCTAATGGGAAGGACAGCAGCGAAGCCAAGTGTGATGCTGCATTAGGCAGCTGAGCACACCACAAATGGCACAGGCTGTTACCGCAGGACTTAGATCATTTCAGCATCTGGGGAAAGAAGGAGGACGGTCAAAAAATGAGCTGGAGAGCAAAGGACCAGAAAGGGAAATATCTGCTAACGGAAAGGTGTGGCTGCCTGGGAAAGAGATCTCATGAGTTATTGCAGGAAAGCACCTAAAGCTGTTAGCCACGATGTGCAGGTGCAGTGTTAAAAGAAGAAGGTTGTAGGGCTGGCCTGCTCCCATAAATCACAGAAGGGAGGGCATGGGGATTAGATCTGGGACTGCACAGTGCAAAACTGGAGTGAAATCTTTCTATCCATGGCTGGCCAATGGATAGATAAAATAGAGCAATATACAAGCCCAGGGTTTGAAAGCATCTGGCAGGAGAGAGAAAAATGTGTTTTTTCTGATCAAGTCTCACAGAGGTAGGCTGGACTCAGCACAGCTCTTTTGAAGCTATCATTTCAGAAGGGATTGAAAATATTAATGATCACCTTTAAAATGTTTTGAGAGTCTGCGATGGAGAGGACTACATCAACAGCTGCATGAGTTATTCTAGTCAGATGCTGAGATCTGAGTTTTGTCCAGACCCTTTTCACAGCCGCAGGTCTTTTATATTTGCACATGCCTACACTTTTGTGCATGGGTGTACACACACACACAGAGGGCTAACAAAAACCACAGCCTGTCATGCATTCTTGGAAACAAGGAGCCATTTAAGAAGACATCTAAGAGATGTCACAGATCTGCAGCACTGGATCAGGCCACAGTCCCTGTTGCCTGCAGGCCTCTTCCTGCAAATAGTCAATAGAGAACATCTAGTGCAGCAATTATAAACAAGGAAATATTGAAATATTTACCCCACTATGCAGTCTCGCAGCAGTCGCCTGGTTTGTCAGTCTGTTGTCTTTAACATCCACCACAGCACTGACCTACCAGGAACTGGATGCATCAGCCCAGTTCCCATCATCTCCAAGGAACTATTCCTACAGGTTCCCCACCACTCTTCTTAGGTGCATTGGTACAAAGACAGGACGACGGGAGGGCAAAATACAACCCGATGAGAGTACTTGCTTTGCAGCTGTGATAATGATGGAACAAACATCACAGCCTTAAAAGCCTTTAGGTGTGCATTTCCATTTTCTATCTATCCCTGCTTATATCAGTGTAATTTGCAGCACCTCTAGGACACTCTAGTATAGCCAGAGCCCAATATGCAAAATATTTACTTCTGCAGAGCTGCGGAGAGCTTTCACAGAAGGCAACAAAATTGGCTGGGGGGATGAATGTGGGGGTTAAATCACAGAATGGTGGTTCCCAAACTCAGGCTTACAAGGCCATAATACCTGGTCTGTGGAATTGCATTGAAGAATTTTTTCAGTTCAGAGTTTGGTAGTTCATGCTACTTGATAGCCCATAAGAACTGTTTTGGCCCAAGTATCCAAGAGGTTTGAGAACCATCCTGTTGAAGAGCTGCAGCTCCCAGGACTCACTGTGCCGCGGACCAACATCGCAGTCAAAGCAGCAGGCTTCTCAGCTTGGGATCTGTGCTGGTCCTGCCAGATTTGGCAGCATGGTGACGAGGAGGTGGTGGGTACGGCCGAGAGGATCGTGAGGGATGCAGTAGCAGAGAGAGAAGGGATGAATGGAAAGAAATGCTCATAGAGGGAGAAAGGCAGAAGGTGGCAGCAGCTGTGAAGGGCATTTGCAGAAGGTTGGGAATCCCTGCAAGAGATGATGTGAAAATGATTGTGTTGGTGCACGGTGGTTCTTCAGAGAGATAAAATAAGGGTAAAAATCAGGGATAGCTTTTCCCTGTATTTCGTAGTAGGTTGAGCTTTGCATATGAATCTTCCTCTCTCCCTCAGCAGTCAGGCCACACAGACCAACCAACCAAACCATGCCCACAACGTTGTTTATAACCTTACTTGCAGCTACTCCTGGCAGCTGGGCAGTCTATCCCAGCAAAGAAACCATTTCACCAGCGATAACTTTAATCTCTCCCTCAAATGCCCTAAGCTCTTCTCTTGGTCTGCTGAAATGATGGTTGCTCTGCTGGTAGATCCACCCCAGCAGCTCTCCCTTTAGCAGAGTAGGCTTCATGTACCCTTCCCCATGGACACATCTCTGTGTGAAGACTGGTGGGGACACAACGAGAACTGGCGAGAAGCAGATGGGTGTTTTGTGGTGGCAGCCCAAAGCTTTGCAGCACCGTGGTCTTCGCAGAAGCGCGAGGAGTGTGCAGGGTCTCTTTGCCTCCCACACGCAGCGTGATGTGGACCGCCATGGGTTGAGGGACCTCTTTCATGCCAAAGTCGTGCCTCTCCCCTCATCTCCCACACAACCTCTTCCCTTTCGCTCCCCTCCGTCTCCCTTTTGACTGCGCTCTTTGTTTGCTTGACTTGCTCATGATGTCGAACGCTCTTTCATGCAGCACTCCCCCACGCAACATTCATCAAGCCTCTTCCTGCTCTTTTTTAAAGCTCTCCCAGATGGTAAGAAATCTCACTAGCCCAAGGAAGAACTCCAACTCGAATAACTACATGTCACTCTCTGTTTGTTAGACAGCTCCTGGCTGTATTGTCTTGCTCTGTGAAGCTCTCTTGTTTCTTACTAATCTGCTCTGTTCTCTCTACTGTTGTAATATACCATGAATGTACATTTATGATGCCAATCCCTGATGTGCTACATGATTTTGGCTGTATGGGTCAATCCAAAGTGTGTAGATGTTGGGCCACAGTCCAATGCATTCAGAAATGACAGCTGAGTTGATGTGCCTCACTTTTGGGGCATATGGTGCCTGATTTTCAGAGGTGTTGGAGACAGCTGACAGGAGCTCCCTGTGCTTCACATTACTAAATTATGCATCTTCTGTGATAGCTCATTTCAGTACATATTTGGCATTGTTTTCTTTGTGTTGTTTAGATCATGGAAAGTGGCATTAACAGAATTCTGCATGGCTCAGGGCTCATTCGGTAGGTGACTTCAGTTGGGAGGCAAACCATGAAACAACCTTGCCTAGACCCCAACAAGATCCCAGAGAGGTGGAAGGGTGCCCATCTCCCCCGCTGAGAGGTCTAAGAGGTGGATGTTTGAACCATCCTCAGGCCACTCCCTAGTTAATGAAAACAGACACTTCAGAAAACATGATTCATCCCATCCTAAAGCATGTAAGGTACGTCGGAAGCATCTCCTATTTCTCTCCCCAACTAATCTGCACCAGTGTTGCCTGTTTGAACCTGCATCAGTCTCCCACACTGATTCACTGCACAAAATATCTGTGCTGGTCCAAGGAGGGAGTGGAGGGTGGGAACTTACAGCCAGGGTTGGAAAAGAGTTAGATATTTTTCATGGTAGAGTTGGCTTCAGACGAAGTGCTAGTGGAACTGCAGTCTTAATCTCTTCCCCAAATCCCACTGCATTTCACATTTCCTGCAGGAGCCCATTTTTGGTTATTTCTGGGGTTTTGGCACGCAGACGTCTCATCAAGATGTGAGGTTATTAGGCAGGAAAGGCCAGGCAGTGAATTCAGAGCTAGATCCAATTTGCCTTAAAATTCAAGACCATTCAGATGTGGAGGTTTTGGTCAGACATTCATTTACTAATAGCAATGGAACATCATTAATCTGATTTAATTTTATGTTACATTGACTTTCTTGCTTTGCTGATTTTATTTTAGGCACCTTGTGAAAGAAGAGTGTGAGAAATTTGGCTTCCGTGGTCTTTGAAAAAAAGCATCAGTGGAGTAAGCAGCAGGCAAGGAGAAGCACTATTTAAGCTAGAAGAGACCCTGGTACAAGCACAGATGGTCATAACCTGTTGACAAATGAAGTGAGATTAGAAAGTAGAATATTTCTCATGATCAGAAGTGGGAGGATCCAGAACAACTTTCCAAAGAAATAAGTGCTGTGTGAGAAATGAGTATGTTTTCAGATGGAGTTGATAGTTTTCTGAATGGACTTAAATAATGTGATTAAGTATGATAGCAGGGAACTGGACTCTTTAACCCAAAAGGTCCCATTTCATCCTATGCCTCATGGGCTGGTCTCAGTGATTCATTTGTGATCACCAATACTCCACAAACACTTCAGGGCAGGATATTAAGAATTTCATATCCTGTCGGAACAAAAAAGATATTTGTTTTCAAAGCAGGTCTGCATCCATGCTCTATTTTCTGTTGCTCTTTCTTCTTATTCCTCTTGAAACTGGGTCTTTTATGGCACAAGAAAATCAAATGGCTGCTTTGGGATTTTGTCTGCTATTGTTAATTCTCCTTCTGAAGTCATAATCCACTGTGCCATTGCAGGTGGTTGCTATGGAAATAATGATGATGTCCACAAGAACAGTGTTAGGGATGTAGCATCAGGAGCACAGGGGTTCTTGCAGAGTCTGAGAACTTGTTTTCAGTCATCCTTGATTAACAAAGATTGAAGACAGAGACTAATTGAGAGACAGATCCTTTTACTCCAGGAGCATTTGTGCATTAGAGGTATATTTTGGATCCTCCTTAAGTTCAGTTCAAGCCAAAGATACTGTGAATCTGTCCAGTTCATTCCTTGTTCACTTGGTAATGAGATATTTCACATCTCAGCCTCAACAAGACCTACCTATAATGAACCACCCACCAAATGAACCATCTCTGATGGAGCTGATGGCACCACTGTTATTGTGTGCAGTTATGCACACACTGTTTCAAACCCAAAGAAGCCCAATCTCAGCTGAACCCACATTAGCTCTGTTTCACCATCCAGCTCCAGAAACAGTTGCGCTGGCAATGGCACCCAGGTAGCTATAAACTAGAGCAGGGAGCTGTGCTGCCTGCTGGGAGGAATATCCATATGACCGTTGTCCCAAGAGCATGTTGAAGACACACAAAACTCATTGTCTGGCACCTCAGACTACATCAAACTCATTGTCTGGCACTGTTTCTACCTCATCCATCAGCCTGGATTCCCTCAGATCTGACCCTGAGTTCTTGCAGATCTTCGGCTAAGACTCAGCTGAACTAAAAGCTTGGTTCATTCTTGCCTGTCCCTGTTTTTTCTCCAAAATCATTTGAAAATCAACTCTCAGTTTGCCTGAAATGTTTCTGCCCCTCTTAGGACTCATATTTGTGTCACAGGATGATTTGAGTGCTTGGTTTGTTTAATGTCTGGGTTTGCTTCCTATTTTTGTCCTGATTACAAAGATTTAATTTCTTACACCTCAATAATGGGTTCCAGATCCTTCAAAATACTCCTTAATGTGTTTCTCCAAGCAGACAGCCCCAGTTAATGTCCTATTGTGAAGTAAATTGCCTGGAGATGAAGAAGCTTGGGAGGGGGTTTTTAATTTTCAAGTTGTTTTGGGTTTTTTTTTTCCCTTGCAGCACTTTTAGCTTTTATGAAGGTCTATATAATGGCCCTGAATTTGCTGGGACAAACCCATCTCAGCATGTGTTTCCTTGTGAACTGATGGTTTCTGTCGCAGCCTGGTGATGGGCAGAGGGTGTGTTTAAAGGAGGCACTGAGGAAGAAACTTCTGGATTGGACCATTGACTTGGAGAGGGGAAACCTTTGTGTTTTCAGCATTGAGATTGTGTATCCAGCAAGGAAAGTACAAGATGACATCTAGATCACATGCAGCATTCATTATTCCTCCTTTAGCCAGGTTCATCTCATCTTCTCTCTCACCCCTTCCAACCCTAAAGTTTCATGAGGGTCCACAACATCCCAGGAGCGCGTGTGTGTGTATATGCAATGGACAGGGGAAACTGTGACATAGAGAGAGTTGGAACACATTAGCAGATCCTGGTCTGGTTAGAAATTGCTGAAGTCAAAGCATTTTGTGGATAGACATTCAACTTGGCTGGCATTCTCCCAAGACTGAGGCCTGAGCCTGGTTTCCTGCTAACTTTCTTACTTGGTGGGCCAGGTGGGCTTCTGGGGAGCACACACCTCAGAAAGGCTTCGGATCTGGTCTCCAGACTCCCTCGCTTTGAGAGTTGCCCACCACTTCGCAAGCTGCCAGGTCTGGAAAGGCCTTGACGATGGGCTGGCACAAAGCTGCTGGCTCCAGGGCACGGCTGGGCAGGGCACCATGTGGTTCCTGACTTGGGTTTTGGAGCCATGGAAACTTTGGTTTCCATTCAAAATCAGGAGTAATACCAAATTCTGGAATAACAAAATCCTCCCCAACAGTGAAGTAATAATTCTCTACCCAGCTTTCATGACCTGCAGGCTCTGCACAGCTCAGGCAATCCCGTGGAGAAAGAGGGATGAGAGCATCTGATGGAGGAAGGAAGCAAGCAAGCCAGACCATCCAAACTAACTCAATTTTCTCCAGTCTGATCTGTTTTCCACCAATGCATTTCCTTAGAGATTTTGGCCAGGTCCTGATCATCCAACTAGACCAACAGCATGATGCAGGACCCAGTCTGACAAGGAGCAGACGCTGCTGTCTTTTACCAAAACATAGTGAGAAGCCAGGTGACTTCACACCCCCTCGAACAAGAGCCTCTTGTTGCCCTACCCCTAAAATTGCGTTCCCACTTGCAGGCACCAGCTGTGTTGAAAACAAGCAGTGAGACACAAACTCATCCCAACTCTGCAAAGCCTGTTTCCTCTGAATCGCACCTGCCTTCCTCTTTTTTTTTCATCCTGAGACTTTGTTTGCAGACCCCCTTCCTCTTCTTCTCAGTGACTGCCAGCGTTCAAACCCCTGTGCCTATTGCAGGCTGCCAAGAGGTTGCATTTCAGCCTGATGTAAATACACATTATGGCCTGACAAGAGCACAACAATTATTTCTGAGTGCCTGCTCTGACACCCAGTCACGAGAGGGGAGAGGAGCGAGGCTGTCCTGAAAATTCCCCTTCTGTATGATAATATTTCCTGTTTGCATCCAAGCAGGATCCAGGCTGCCATTTGTTATCTTCAAGATTTTCCATGCCAGCACAATTAGTTAATGAGCATGTTGAGTCTCAAGCAAAAGACATGGTTGATCCCAAAGCTTTAGCATGTATCATTTCAGGGGAAATGAAAACAAAGCAATGAAAAATCTGTGCAAACAGCCTCTCTGGCAGATGTGAGAAGCAGCAAAAAATGTTTTCCATGGACTGGACTGCAC
This sequence comes from Haliaeetus leucocephalus, assembly GCF_000737465.1. Lineage (NCBI taxonomy): Eukaryota > Metazoa > Chordata > Aves > Accipitriformes > Accipitridae > Haliaeetus > Haliaeetus leucocephalus. Next base: position 4,990,250 of record NW_010972972.1, on the reverse strand, counting down.
AGTTTCAGAGCAAAAAAGAAAATACATAGGGAAATGCATTGGCACTCATTTATTTCAGGGTAAAATATCATTTTGCATTCTGTGTGGACCCAAACTCCTTTCCGAACACCCGGCTCTGCTGCTGGGCTAATGACAGTGATTTCTCTTAAGGAAGAGGATGATGTGAAGAGATTCCCTTCTTCAAGATGCACCATGGTGCAGAATTGCTCTTCGGTTGCTCAGAAGACAAGAAAAAGTGCTGGGATAGATTTATCTTGTCTTCAGAGGAAAGGAGAGATGAGAAAATCCATATGGTTGTACCCTTTATCAGCCAGGGTGACGTGCAACAGCAAAGGGTGGTTCAGTGCCTACAATTGTGAAGTGTTTATAGAAGAAACCCCCTAATAAACTCTGTTTCCTCTTTCTCAGTGAAAATTCATCTTGAGGCTGAATGAAGGGATTTGATGAATACCCTTCAGGTCTTTGGGTGGTTCATTCATTCTGCAAGCATCAGAGGATGGTTTCATGGTACCAGCAAAGAACCAGGGCAAAAGAGCACCCTAGAAACAGCTTATCCCTCATCTGACTTGCCAACCAACGTGCCCCAGTATGTCTGGGACTCTTGAAGAAGTAATACACGTGTGGGAGGACCAAACATCTTGCCTGATCTAGAATTTGCATTAATTTACCATCAGAAAGTGGTTATAAGGCCATTAAAACCCTTCTGCCACAGCTGCATGTGCTGACAAACCTGGGGAAGGGGAACATTTTTTGGTCTTGGTGAGAACTGGTGTTGGTCACTGGTGGAACTAGACCTGACCTTAGTGACACACACCCCCAGGACCTTCAGGCCCAAATAACACAGCATCTGCCTACAAAACATCTTTTCTTTTCCTTGAACTGCCTGAAGAGATCAAAAAATGGTCCCCATGAATGGACTTATTTAGAAGATGGGTTGTTCCCAATTGAATCTCTATCCTTCGAGGTCTTCAAGACCTGACTGGTTATGTCCCTGAGAAACCAAGTCTAATTAGACCAGCTCTGAGGAGGAGGCTGGACTGGATGACCTCCGGATGTCTCTGTGAGGGGGAGGCTGGACTGGACGACCTCCAAGAGGTCCCTTCCAACACAAACTATTCTCTGATTCCATGATTTTGCAGAAAGAAGCAGCTGAAACTGGGAGGTAAAGCAGCACAGCGTTTCCCAGTGCTGCCTGCAGACTGCTGGCACTGAAACAAGGCTGAGGGCAGACACGTCTGCCGTCAAGAGCTCTGGCTGGGAGCTGCTCCCATTCGTTTCGGGGATCCATTGCCGTTTTCCCAGTTTCTGACTCCCTTGAATCCAAATTGCAAGTTTACTGCACTGCCACTTAAGAAGACTACTCATGAAAAAAAATATCCCTCTGCTTGTTTATGTGGTTAAGCCTTGCTGTATACAGGATTTTGGTAAGCAGGAACTGACAAATTCTTGGAGGGGTTCTTAAAAGGAACAAAATCTATTTTGGGAAGCCTCTCTGGCACGGCCCAGAAGTTGTGGCACCCAGGAGTGTCTGTTCCTGGAGCACTACAGATTTGCACGCTGGACCTCGTGCTCCAAACAGCCGAGGTGGGAGTACCTCCATCACTCAGGGCTGAGCTGACCATCAGAAAAATGTTTGCAGATTTTGGGATTGGCACCAGCGGTGCTCTGCATCAGCTTTGCATGGTGCAGGGATGAAGACAGCCCTTGTCAAAGCTGATTTAACAACAGCATCGCCAGGACATCCACTCCAGCGGAGGGGCCAGCACCTCTGGGCATGTAAGAAACCGTAAACTGGGCAAGCAGAGATATTTTTGACAGGATAATCTCTGTATTCATCAACTCCTTCTCCACGCAGTGATGATAATACCTCGCACCCTACTTCACATGGGTGATCTGCTGAGACCTTTAATGCTGAAGGAGTGTTTAGATGCCAACATAAGGCATATGAACATATTCAGATAGATAGATCCTTCCTAACACTGGTGGAGATAGTAAATATTTCACCTATTATCTCTTACTTATAAACATTTGAGGCTAGCTCATGAGCTGTGCCTGCACTTTCCCAGGCAGTTGATCCATTTTAGGAAAGAATCTAATTTACAGGCATTTCCTGCAGCAGCAGGATTAATGCTCAATGAGGAATAACTCTGCCCCATGTGAAAATCTCGGAAAATATTTCTCACTGAAGATAGGGGTGTTCATCAAGGGGTCAGAGGTGGAAGGAGTTGGCCAGGTGTCTGGCAGAACGTGAGATGTTGCTTCATTGCTGGGGTGGTGATAGAGAGTGTATCTTGTTACAGAGGGAACCCTTTTGCTGTGTTACCAGAGGGACAGGGGTGCCTCAGAGGATTGGATGATGTTCTGGATCTCCTCCATGCACATAAAACCATGATTCATTTTTCAGTTGCCTGCTGGATTCCTTATTATATTTTCCTTTTAAGATTCAAGGATCCTATCCTCGAACCAAATGGCAGAAGGGCTGATGTGCTCAGGGGGCATGGATGCAAACCCTGCCGCCTGATCATGTATTTAGTAATTTTTTAGTTGCTTGAGCTGCATCAGCTGAGAGCCATCAGTGCCTGGAGTTGTTTTTCCTTTGTTTTCTGCTGTATATAAAAGGATGAAGTTGCAATTTTGATGCTACTTAGAACAAATCGCCTTTTCAGGGCTCCAACTCAGCTCCCTTAGTGGCAACCCTTGTGTGACTAGAGGGTAGAAAAGCCACGCTGCCGGGATGCATTGGCATCTTCCCTTCTGCCACCTTCTCTGAGCTGCAGTGCCATCTCGAGAGAGCATCGCCCAGGCTGGTTTTAAGTTAATTGAGTTTTCCACCCTTGGCATGGGGAGGTTTTATTTCATAGGCTACAGCATTGCACCAGCTTCGCATTGCCAAAATTCTTGGATTGGATAAAGATGTGAATATGACAATCCCTCAGATCCCAAACACCGGTTTCTGGAGGTCCCTGGTAGGCACATCTCCAGATTCAGTGTGTCACTTTCTTTACAGTGTCAGCTTCACAAAAGCAGGGGAAAGCTGCCCAAATGCAAACACCTTAAGCCAGACAAGATAAAATCCACCCGAGGACAGCGCTGAGCTAGGAAGAGGATGGATTGTGGGGCTGATCCAGCTCCCACGCAGCAAATGGAAAGGTTCCCACTGATGTAATCAAAGCTGGGTCAGGCCCAAAATGACCAGCGATTAATCATTACTCTTTATTTGTTAGCACCAGCAATGGATTTGAAAATTTATGAGATATAAATACAAGACAGATCCTGCCCCAAAGAGTTCAGCAGCCAAGTTCTCTGGTTTTACAAGAAGAGGCACTCTGGGAAGCCCACATCAGGTATTCATTTAGCATGATTTTAATCTATCCTTCCACGCTTACATGTTGCTGGGACAGAGAGGGCATTTAACTGATGAGGGGTTAGCATTGCTGAGTCTTCTGGAGGAAGCCTAATGTGCAGAAGGGAGTTGAATGAGGTGGGAGGACCCGGAACATGGGGAGGGGGAGATCATTTTGTGTGAACAGCAGAAGATATGGGGGAAATGACTCTCCCAGGGCTCCAGGCCAACAAATCTCAGAGCCAGGGAGGATGGTGGGGGTAGCCTTGGACGCAGTGATGGTGGAGAAGTCCATGCAAGGCTGGATGCAAGGTGTGGAGCAGCAATTAGAAGGGAAGAGCGGGGAGGTGAAGCTGGGAGAAAGGAAGAGGTCATTTAAGGACAGTGGCTGTAGAGAGGTGTTTGGAGATGGTTCTCAGAGCACAATTAGGAAAGCGCACACATGTGCATGTGCACATGCACGTGCAATGACAGGCATACCCCTCAGTCATTTTCTTGAGTGCTTCCCTCCTTCTCAGCTCTCCATCTGACTTATCTTCAGTGCCCAAGACAGCAGCGATCCCCTCAGCAATACCGTAATGGCAACGTTGAAAGTTAATGAAGGTGCAGATGGAGACAACAGCTGATGCTGGGTCACAGGATGCCTTCAGCGCTCGCCCTGGACCCAGCACCATGGGATTCAGGTCTGAGCCTCCAGGAATGGTGACAACACTCCGTTACCCAGAGATGTAGAGGTTTGGCTGCCATCAGAGCCGGATCCAGAGCTGCTGGAAATCAGCATGACCCCGCTGACCTGCTGATTGACATGGGACCATCATCTGTTTCCACCAGCTGGAGGCTCTTTGGGGGTCTCCATAATGACACTTGCTGCTGCTCTTTGTGGGTAGATGGATCGTGTATCCCTTGATAGCCAGAGGACAATCAGCCGAACTGCACACCTTCAAGGGCATGCTTCACCAAAGCAGTGATAGGAAACCAGTCTGCGTGTCCCTAGTTAAAAGGAGCTGGTGCTTTAGGGTCTGACTTTCACTGCAGTCTATGATAAAGCTCTTATCAACCACGGTGAGAGTTTACTTAGGGCTTTAAATCCACATTTGGCAAATATCATCTGAATGGCTGGATCTTTCCAAAAAAAAAAAAAAAAAAGCTCCCCTTTTGCTCATTTCACAGATCTGCAGTCCCAGGCATGCGGGAGGAACAGCAGCCGATGCCCACATGCTCTCGAGACTGACTCCTCTTTCATACACTCACTAAACTATGTAACATTTATACAATCCAGAAGGCTTCGTCTCATAACTCCAGGCGATTCTGAAAGAAAAGGAGATAGCATCAGTATCATAAACCCAACCTCACATCGTCTGCTTTCATGCTTCAGCTACTCTAATGTTTATAGATCACATATCCCAACCACTTCAGTTCAGCTTGCGACTGGTTTTCAAGTCTGCGGCCTCCAGGAAAAGACATAATGGGCTGTTCAACTGGAATTAAGGAAAATAAAACCCCTTTATGTTCACTCACATGTATTCATTTTACTGCCCTGGTCATTCTATATTTGTCAAATGTCTTTTGAGGTTTATCTAAACTGTTTTTACATACAAGTTTTCTTGGAAGTTTACCTTTAATTCTTAAAAACTCTCCTAAAAACCCACACTGGAAATTTCAAGGTGACATCTGATGTTGTTTGAGGACTTGTAGGGGATGTGTTTTAAGGCAGTTTTACAAGATGTACCAGTAAAAAACAAAACAATGTTTATGTGAAGAGACCTGTAGTAATTAAAAACAAACCTAAGAACACCTTCCAGTGCATTTGGCAGTTTTTAACCCATACATTTCAGGAAGCAGCCATATACGCACACACTATGCACCTCTCCGAGGTCAATGTTATGTCTCTTTTGGCGCTGGCAGCAATGAGTGGGGTCACTGCGTTACTCCAGGGTGCAGGAGCAGGGAAGGATCCAGAGAAGATCCTGACAGCCACGGGCTGCTCCCCATCGCCCTTCTCCTCCCAGATGCACCAAGCCAGGACATTTTCTGCTATGGAAAACTCACGTCCTGGGTCAATTTGGAAGGCAGAGCTGATGCTCCCTTCCTATATCCCCCTTGTGATGGGCAGCTGCTTTACCCCTGCAACCCCTTTCAACCCCAGCTTCCCCTCCATGCATGAGTGGTGTGGGTCTACCTGAAAAGAAAGCGTGATTCCCCCAAGAGACATCAGTCCAGGAGTCCTACCTGGCAGCACTCTGCCTTAGAGCCGTGTTGCCTACTCTCTGCCTGCTATTTGGAGGGAGCCCACAACCGATGTGGAAACCAGTGAGCAAACTCATTTGGTCCTGTTTGCACAGGGGTGCATGCAACTTTTAAAGAGACCGGCACGGTTCACTGAGCCACAACGTGCTCCTACCAAGCAAGATGATTAAAATCAACTGTTGATACCAGCAGCCACATCACTTCTGCTATTGAAGTGCTGCTGATCTGGAGCAGACAGGGCTCTGCACACCCAGGCAGGTTCCTTGTTGTCTTTTCAGGAGATTTTGTCTGCAAGGACTTTGATTCAATGCCAAGCACCATATCCCAAAAAAGGATCAAAACTCAATTTATCTTGATTTACTTGTTGGGACAAAGGTGTGGTTTCTTTGGATAACCTTTTGCAGGCAGATTGAAGAGCGGTGGCATTTGACACTAAACACAGTTCTTGGGCACAGGGTTAAATTTCCAGGAGCAGCCCTTTATTTTTAAAGATCTGCAGCTTTGTCCCATACCTTATGTTTGGTGACAGTAGACTTGGGCAGGATTTTGGGCAGTTCTGCAGAGAGCAGTGCGGAGCTTGTAAACTCTTGCTATTGTTTTTAAATCCACAAATAAAATAAGCACACAGCTTGGAGGAATAAATGACTCTCTGTGGTCTCAGAGTCTGATCATCTTATTTCCTGAGGGAAATATTTATGCAGGGACATCTTGTGCTTTACTGCAAAATATCTGGTGTGGTCAGTCTGAGCAAAAGCTGTGCTGTCAGGATTTCTTATAAATTTCAGTATGAAGCTAAATCTCCTCAAGAATCAGAATCTCCTCTCCTCTCCAGAAGACTGGTTGCAGAAGAAAAACCCAAATTAGGACACTCCCAAATGGACAGTTGGCTGTGTGAGAGCAATAACTTTACTAGCCACTAGAGAATCAGCACCGGGAAGCCCTACAGTGAATGCTGTTCACTAGTTTCACACTGAAATGACTTGTTTTCTTTTGTTCCCCTCCTCTCTTGTCTGATGCCAGAAAATGATGTTGCCACTCCCTTCACTAAAAGATGGCAATTTTCAACTGCATTGCCCAAAGTTCATCAAAACCTAAAAACTCCATAGAAGTTCCTTAAATAACCAATTTCATAGGTGGGGAAACTGAGGCTTAGAAATTGAACAGCAAGACCCATGAGAGCATCCTAATTATAGATGAACTATTCTCCTCCCAGAAGGATGGGAGAGATGGGTTAGCAATGGGCCATTCTCAAACCTGAAAGAAGTTTTCCTGTATGTTATAGTCCAACACACTGATCGGGGTCTAATGCCCTTGCCTGTGATGAACAGCTTCTCGGCTCACATGTGGGCAGCTGCTGCCTGTTAGCACACACAGTTTTGGAAAAGGTGCTGAAAAAGAACCTACCTAGTCATTTCTGGCTCCATTTATTGGATAATTTGGAGAGAAAATTATTTCATTCCTGGTATTCAGCTCCCTCATTCAACCTCTTTACTTCCTCTGCATTTCCTTTTTCTTTCCTTCAGTGTCCAGAAGAAACAAACCTCCAGAAACAAACATATGAATCCTTAGTGTTCAATGCAAGGATTATTTTGTATTGCAAAGGGACTCTTTTGTTCGGAGAGCCACCAGTCTATAGCTAAGCAAGCTCTTCAACGCAGGGGCTGTCTTTAGTTTCATGTCTTACGTGGTAACAGCAGCCCAACCGGTATTAAAGCAATATTTTTTTTTAAAGCCAATTGTATTGCATAAGGTATATCTCTGAGCAGTGGCTCCCTAGTAAAACCCAGCTCCGGTCGAATAAGAGCTGCAATGAAGGTGTAGTCAGTGTGTGAGTGCCTATCTGTGTGTGTAGTAGGGGGGGACAAAGAAATGCCAGGATGGGTGTTGCTCATTCATTCAAAGCACAGATCGCTAAATCAGTACTGATGTCTCACCTCCCTTATGAAGGTAAGGGTTGGTTTCTGTGCTATGGGCTGCTGGAGAAGTGGAAAATAACAAGTACAGAATGTAAAAAATAAGGTACTACAGGCATTGTAAATGTGGTAGTTAAAGTATACGAGATATGAAAGGGAGCCTCCAACCTTGCCAAGGAATTTTGTCCTTTCATCGCTGTGCAGATAAATGGCTTTTAAACCATTCGTGTTGGTTTTGAATGTCTAGAATTCAGAGTTAATCTGAACAGAACAAAATTTTATAGTAGGCACCAGAGCAGGTTTGTTTTCCAATGGCTTTTCCAGGGACCTGCTGCTTCAGACTGCACAGGATAAATGGGGGGAAACTCTGGAAACAGTTCTGTAGCCCTCTCGGTCAGACGCCGGTGAGAGAAGCACGCTGAGATTGAGTTACATCAAAGACACGCAGAGACATGGCAACGGAGTCACTAAAAATCAGAATCCTTCACATCTCTATTCTGTATGAAGTCTTGATAAATCAGAGGCAGATCTTCCTTGCTCAACAGCTCTGAAGGGCTTCAAACCCACCTGGCTGGGCAACACAAGGAGGGATGATGAGATTAGTGTCCAGCTCAGATGGTCTCACCCAGGTCCTGCAAAGGCAAAGATGGCTTGAATGGTAACTGCAGAGATCGGACAGTGATATCTTGATTGAGATTTGGTGCTACAACAGCATTTCTGCTTCTGTTCAACTCATCTTCCATCCCCTACACTCCCTGGAAATTATTTATGACACCTTTTACCTCTTGCAGACGGCACCCTGGACCAAACTTTACTGAGGAATTTGGATTTGTTGGCTGCAATGCAAAGGGGGGAAAATGTCATAATAGAACAACAGCCTGTCAGGAGAATAAACTGCCTGTGGTGCCTTCACAGGAGAACAAACTGCACTGCCTCAGTGAGCTGTAGGGCTAGATCCCATCAGTATCTGTGTGATACAGGTACCTAAAACACATAGGCTCTTCTGCAAAATGCATCTCAATATTCCTTAGAGAAAGGTGAATGGATCGTTCTCATATTTATGCTGGTGTTGGCCTTTGTTATAGTTTTTGCCCAGTATTGGTTTTTTTTTCTTCCTGATGATGGAAAAGTGTCACCTGGGGTCTTTTCTGGTGTTTTCCTCCTAAGAAAGGAGGAGTGCGAATCTCACAGCAGGGGATGTTTTCATGGTCTCAATCTTCATTGTGTTGGCTGAAGACTTCCAAGGGAGGGGATCAAGCTGGGCCAGAGGACCAGGGACTTTCCCTCCCATGTCCCAGCCCTAATCCTGGGCTACACACCATCCACGTGCCGAGGCTCCGGGAGCATGTGTGCGCTTGGTGGTGAGCACAGCAGGAGGATGGCTGAGCTGGCACTGGGCAGCTTGATGCTTCTTCATGGTGTCACACAGAGCTATCGCCTGCCTTTGACTCAACAACCTGGAAGCCCGGGGTAGGCAGAGGACCTGGGAACAGAGTGGCTCCCAACCTGTCCTTCCTATCTATTGGTTCGTGGTTACCACAAAGCCACTCCAATCCAACCTTTAACAGGGAACAAGGGAGAACACTTCAGGTGGACATTCCTCCAGGCAGCTGGGAAGGTCACTTGGCTGCCCCTCCAATGGTAAGTCATGAGCCCTGGGCTATGGTAAGAGGAGAAGAGAGCCTTACAGAAGTTCATCTGAGAGGTGCCAGGTGGCATCAAAAGGATGCAAATCAAAGTCCTTTCTCAGCATGCATTTAGGGCTCCTGATTCCATTTCCTTGGCTTCTGGGATTTTGTCGTGTGGCTAATCACATCAAGTTGATTTAAAAGAGGATTACCTGGGCAGTAAGGCATGCAGAGGAGATAGGCTCAAAACAAAACATTGCATTTGCCTAGTCCCTAGCAAACTCTGGAGCAGCTGAAGTCCAAGTTCAGATCATGTGTCCCTCTAATCTTGGCAATTCTGGAATAGGTAAGGACACAGGGACATTTACACCTGTGCCAGTGTTGTCACTAGACCCTGATATGACCCTCCAGGTTAACTTTGCAGGTACAAGTCACAGGGAACAGAAAATCAGTTTATCATAGCTGCAGTTTAGCAGTCCAGGGTGGTGATTTTCCTGGTCTTGGTCTCTTTCCCAGAAGACAGGGATCTCACTTGGTTGGCAGGCTGAGCAGGGATGAAAGGACAGACAGGGTGGTTGGGTCACAGATGGCCAAATTAGGCATAAATTACATTTTTAGAGCAGCAGAGAGATCTTGCAAGCTTACAAGGAAGATGGATCAAAGAGTTCCCCATAGTGGAGTATTTCTTCATCTGCAAATTGCCCACTGGTGCCTTACAGCTCTACCTTGCTGCTATGGTCCAAGCACTACCAGTCCTTAGGTTGAAAGATTGGCTTTGGGGACTATGTCTCCACTATCTCCCTAGAAACATGGGTGCGATCCTGCTGGCTTACCAAGCAGAGCTCCTTGTTCTCACAGCCACTGCCGCAGCTAAACAGATTTATCGTCTGAGCAAGCTCTGTTTTCACAACCCCTGGAAGCCTGTTCCAGGACTTTGCTGATCTGATGCTTAGGAAACTTCATCTAATTTCCAGACTAAATTTACTCCAGGCCAATTAAAACCTACTTGTTCTTGTGCCAACATTTTTTTCTTTCACTCCAGTGTTTCTTTTTGCTCCTGGCTATTTTTACCTTTCATGTGCAACAGCACTCATTTCCCCTCTCAGCTGCTGTTGTGCTAAGCTAAAAAAACCCCAAGCTCTGCAGCCTACCCTTGGATGACAAGTTCTCCATCCTCCTGTCCATGTCCTGCCACTTCCCTGCACCTACTTTGTCTGAATGACTCATTCATGGACACAACCAACCAGGCTGGGAGGAGATAATCCAGAAGTGATCTTACCAATGCCTCACATTTTCCCAAGCAGTAAATACAAAGACCCACAAAATATTGCTCCTGAAGGTGAATTAGACATGAGTATCACTCTCATCTTTCCTCTTATGCTTCTCTTGACCCAGAGATTTCTTTCATCTGTGCTAGGATCATCCATGTGCTAGAGAACACAAAGCACCTCTTGAGCAAAGTTAGCTGCAGACCTAGTGATGTGTCCTTGGGGTCCAGCTGGTAAATTGCAGCTATCCATCCCACATCACAGCATTTTGCATCTTCCTTTTGGAGATGCCTCTTGGGTTCAGGGCAGGAGGCAAAGGCACATGGAAGAAAATTGCTTCAAAGTTCATTCTGTATTTTGAAGAGCCAAAAAGGAAAGAAACAAACCCCACAAGAAATCAATTCTAGCATGAGGGGACAACTAGCTAGATCCTAAGTTATTTCTACTTAGTAATGTTTCTTCTTTCTTCTCTTCTCTTCTCTTCTCTTCTCTTCTCTTCTCTTCTCTTCTCTTCTTTTCCCTACTTTTTCCCACAGCATTTTCCTGCAGAAACTGGCTGCTCATGGCTCGGACTGGCATACTCTTTGTTGGGTAAAAAACTGGCTGGATGGCCAGGGCCAAAGAGTGGTGGTGAATGGATTTAAATCCAGTTGGCAGCCGGTCACAAGTGGTGTTGCCCAGGGCTCAGTGTTGGGTCCAGTTCTGCTTAATATCTTTATCAATGGTCTGGACAAGGGGATCAAGTGCACCCTCAGTAAGTTTGCAGACAGCACCAAGTTGGGTGGGAGAGTTGACCTGCTGGAGGGCAGGAAGGCTCTACAGAGGGATCTGGATCGATGGGCCGAGGCCAATTGTATGAAGTTCAACCAGGCCAAGTGCCAGGTCCTGCACTTGGGTCACAACAACCCCATGCAGCGCTATGGGCTTGGGGAAGAGCGGCTGGAAAGCTGCCCAGCAGAAAAGGACGTGGGGGTGCTGGCCGACAGCCGGCTGAGTATGAGTCAGCAGTGTGCCCAGGTGGCCAAGAAGGCCAACAGCATCCTGGCTTGTACCAGAAATAGTGTGGCCAGCAGGACTAGGACAGTGATCGTCCCCCTGTACTTGGCACTGGTGAGGCTGCACCTCGAATACTGCGTTCATTTTTTGGGCCCCTCACTACAAGAAAGACATTGAAGGGCTGGAGCGTGTCCAGAGAAGGGCAACCAAGTTGGTGAGGGGCCTGGAGCACAAGTCTTATGGAGGACAAGCCGAGGGAACTGGGGTTGTTTAGTCTGGAGAAAAGAAGGCTGAGGGGAGACCTGATCGCTCTCTACAACTACCTGAAAGGAGGGTGTAGTGAGGTGGGTGCTGGTCTCTTCTATCAAGTAACTAGTGATAGGACGAGAGGAAACAGCCTCAAGTTGCGCCAGGGGAGGTTTAGGTTGGGTTTTAGGAAAAATTTCTTCACCACCAAAAGGGTTGTCAAGCATTGGACCAGGCTGCCCAGGGACGTGGTTGAGCTACCATCCCTGGAGGTATTGAAAAGACATGTAGATGTCGTGCTTAGGTATGTGGTTTAGTGGCAGACTTGGCAGTGTTAGGTTAATGGTTGGACTTGATGATCTTAAAGGGCTTTTCCAACCTAAATGATTCTATGATTCCCTTCCCTTCTCCTCTTTTCCCTTCTCTTTTCCTTTCTTTTCCTTCCTTTTCTCCCTAGAAAGGTCACAAAACTTTCAGTCTTTCATAAGCAAGATGATGGATTTGGAAAGTAAAAGTCATATCTGGAATCGAGACACTAGAAAGACAAGTGGGTTATTGTTATTTTACACATAATTAATAGTTTAATCATGACATGCCACAGAGATCTTGCCATCAGCATCCAGAACTACACCTTGTTATACTCCTTCTCAAACCCTGTGTTTCTTGATGGGAAGCAAAAAGCCAACCAGACTCTGTACATATCTCATCTATGGGACGAATTTCACCCACTAATCAACTAAACCACATACTCTGCTTGGATGACGGTGCCACGGATGGCAAGTTATTGGCCAAGGAATGTAAGGCCAGTATTTTTAATTTGGTCTGAATTTAAACTGCTTGGGTTTTCACAGGTGATAAGTGTCAGCACCATCTCCTAGAGACATCACTGCAAGCTTGGAAATCATCACTATTACTGTAAATGCTCAAATAACAGACACATGCTTTCTCTGGATTTCACCTTTCAAAATTGTGGTGAAATCATTATTTTCATCTATTAAAAAAATTATGATAATATGTTATTAGGTACTGGCCAGGGAATGCAGTCAGACAAATGCAATACTAAAGTGTTGCCAATTCTTGTGATTTTATCTGGACCTTTATTACATGTTTTAAAAACCCCAGACTTCAGAGTCATGGGATTAGATACAAATCTCAGGTTTCTTTTCTTTGTTTTTCCTTTTAATAAAGGGAAGGAAAGAAAGTTTGAAAAGTTTTTGTAGGTATATTCTATTGATTCAAAAAACAGATGAAAAACTGGCTAGCAAAAAAAGAATTTAAAAATGTGAATGAAAATTGGAAAATGTTAAAGAATCTTTTACTATATATATATTCAAAAAAAACCACCATAGGTCCACAGCTGAAAGAGAAGAGTAAACAATTTTTTAAAAAGCTGCTTTACAAGGGAAGTGAATGCAGCTATGAAAAGAATAGTAAAACTCCAATATGTAATAACTGGGGAAGCTTAAAAGCAAAAATTTGGAACTACAAATTGTAGAGATTTCTGGGGAAAAGAAATACTCCAGGAGGCTAACAGGAGGAAAGCAAAGTTGGGACAGTAAGTAGGAGTTTTTAATAAACCAAAATCAGAAAGAATCCTAAGTGTAACATTGGTTTATGAACAGACGTGGATGAATGTGGAAGGACAGAACAGACCTGATAACAATAGTTCAGAAGCAGTAAATGTCTTCAGGAAACATTTGTATTCCAGTTTGGGCGAAAAATATAGATATATTACATGATGATTAAATACTCTCCATTACAGCAAGAAAAAGCATGTGAAAGAATAGCTAGTAAAATCAGATATATATAGATATTAGCTATATCTGTATGACTGGCACCCCAGATTTACAAAAGAACTAACCAAGGACCAATATATGCTGCTGAGTTTGAGAAATAACTTGCATCCTGGGAATAGAAAAAGTCCCTCTGGAACAGAGAAGCAAAATAACCTGGGTAACTTTGGGCTATATCAGCCTAACACCAGTCATGGAAAAAATGATGGGGTCAACGACATCACTGAAAAAAATAACACTGATCCACACAGAAAATAGATCACATCAAGCCAATCTCACATGAGTTTTGATAGGCAAAAATGACAGCACAGTTGTAGCATATTTCCACAGGAATCCCGTAAATTACACCACAAAATTTCTCTTATGAAATTGGAACCACTGGATAATCAACATGATGTACATATAAAGGGATAAAAGTGTCAGACATGTCTAAAGTGGGTGTATAAGTGCTTATGTACATCTTTGACCTAATACATTTCTTAGCTGTACTCTAGATGGATTTGTCTGTAGCCTTACATTATTTACATTTTTTTGTCAATGGCTAAGAAAAAGCATGAAAACTGTTATGCATAAACATAGCAGATGACACTGGGGTTGGCAAGAACAATAAAAACCAAGACAGATTGCTAACAGAAGGCAATTCGTTGTGGTTGATATGCTGAGCACAAGCAAACTACTGGTACTTTCTCATGACTAAATCTAAGGCTGCATGCTTAAAAATGACACATGTGGGCCTGATTTACCAAATGGGGGTAGGGGACACTCTTTGACTCTCTGGAAGTCAGCAATTCCAGCAGGGACGTGTAGGTCATGGTAGATACTGGCTGAACATGAGAGTCTAAGCAGTCCTGCGAACCTCAAATTGCAAATAGGGGAAGAAGACACATAAAGTGATGGAAGTCAAAGCAGAGGTTGCAAATCTGGAAAGGGTTAATAGAAGGAAAAAAGGAATGACTGTAAAAATGGGAAAATCTGCTGAGAGAGCCTCTATCTCTTTGGCTTGAGGAAGGTTGAAGGTCGCTCCCAGTGAAGACAGCTGCATATCTTTTTATCAGAAATAGTTCAGACTGAGCAATGGCCTTGAAGCAGAATTGAGTTCAGAAAAGCCTGACAGCATATCTCTTGCAGAAGATCAAAAAAAGATGATCGTAACAGTGCCTTCTGGGCTTGAAATGCATTCTCTGCATCAAGAACAGTTCGCAGCAGTTTTATTCTGAACACAGATGTGTATTAGAGTCAATCTTGTGATTCTGACCCAGGAGAAAGGCTCACCATCTCATTGACGGATGCTGGAAACCAGAAATGGAAGTCTCACCTGGGACCCAGCTCCAAATATCTGAAGTGTCTGGAAAGACGTGGTCCCCAGAAAGCTTGGGGCTGTGCTGGTTTTGACTGGGGTAGAGTTAATTTTCTTCAGAGTAGCTAGTATGGGGCTATGTTTGGGATTTGGGCTGGAAACGGTGTTGATAAACCAGAGATGTTTTCATTCCTGCTGAGCAGGGCTTACCCAGAGCCAAGGGCTTTTCTGCTTCTCCCCCCACCCCACCAGCGAGGAGGCTGGGGGGGGGGCACAAGGAGTTGGGGGGGGACACAGCCGGGACAGCTGACCCCAACCAACCCATGGGAGATCCCAGACCACAGGACGTCATGCTCAGCAGATAAAGCTGGGGAAGAAGAAGGAAGGGGGGGGTGTGTCCGTTTCAAACCCCCAGAGATGGGGTGGCTTCCCTCAGCAGACAGCTGAGATCACTCCAGCAACTCTTGGTGGGGGTTATTTCTCCACCACCCCCAGCACATGCTCACGGCCTTATGCCTGCTTTTCTTACAGCACTGATGTCAGTACGTAGACGCGTTCTTTCCCCCAGCTTTTTCCTGGAAGGAGCATGAATTTCAGGTGGTGAAACAACCCATTTCAAAGGGGATCTGGTTTCTAGGGAGAGCCTGGACTGCCTGTGGTGGTTCCAGATGAACCTTCTGGGGCTGTTGTTCCACCTTGCAGTTGTGCTGTCCTCTTGGCTTGCCAGGTCCCGAACAGCATCTGCCACCTTTTGAAGGTTAAAAAAAGAAATACTTGAAAGGATCTGTGCAGAGCTGAAAATCTGACCCGGGTCTGGCTTCAATTACCCAGCCAACGCTGCTTTAAACTCCCTTCCCAGCTATTGTACAAGATATGACAGGAGTAAGTGTGTGTCCACAGGCATCTCTGTCGTTGCCTCAGCACCTCCCAATGCAGAACAATTTGCTCCCATTATTGGGATAATTGAGACTAAAACCCTCGGTGAGGCTTAGTGCTTCTCGGAAACCGAGTTGTGGAAGTTTGTGCAAAAGTCTATAAAAACCTCGTGTTTCAGCAAGCCTTACTGCCCTGTGGAACAGCAGATACAGGGTTGGGCTGGAGAGTGGGAGAATCAGGGAGTGCTGGAAAGACACTGCTGAACCGGGTGTTTTATGGGGCTGGTGACAGATCATGGGGTACAACCACCCTGTGTCCTCTGAGATACCATGGTGAGAAGCAGAGGACACAATAGACAAGAAGAAAAGCAAAGTGTCAGGGTTATGAATAGCCTCGATTAGAGCCTTCCAAAAGGGTGCTTAGCATCTATTAATCTTTTCTTGTTTCTACTGGTCCCAATCACACTGCCTGTGCGTCTTGGTGCACAGCTTAAACCAACCCTTCAGGAGATGCTTGTGTACCAATGTGCCACCAGAGATAGAGCAACAGAGGGAAGGAGCAGAGAAAGGAGCCAGCCATGAAAACATCAGCAAGAGCTACAAGGCTGGGGAGTGCAAACAAAACAGGCAAGAGGCCAGCTATATGGTTTCCAAGTGCTATCCCTTTCTCCTACCTCTCAGTTGACTGTCCTGATGTAAGTCCTTCAGGGAAGGGTTTGTCTTTGGTCCAGTGATACAGCTCTTCACACTCATTTGTGCCCTAGCTGGTAGTGTAATAAGCCTCCTTAGTAATAAAAATGAGGTAGGGGGATTTGTAAAATACACGGCACTGGGGATTTGAAACTGCAGAATACCTGCCTCTCGGCTTGGCAGCCCTTCTGCAGCTCTGTTCTCCACCCGCATAGAGAATAAAGGCTCCAGGGAAAATAAAAGCCCTGCTCATGCACTAAAGCAGCAGGGCTTACTGGAGCGAAGGAGGGAAATCATGGCTCCATGGGAAGCAGTGGCAAAATTCTTGTTGCCTTTAGCGGGGCCAGGACTTTGCCTAACACTTTTCATTGAGGTTTTGCATATGGTTCCCACTGGTGTGAAAGAGCTTGTCAGTGGTCCTGTAGCAAAAGGAAGAAGAGGAATGAAATTCAGTACAGGGAATCTGATGGAGCTTGCTTGAATTCCTCCAAGGGAAGGAAAAGGTTTTATCCTGTTCCCAGGCATATGGCAACATAGCAGAGCCCTTTCTGCTTGCTATATCACACGGCTAATAAAACTCCCGTGCTCCACAATCAGCAGATGGTTTTGTGGCTGATGCATGAACCAGAATGAGATCCTGTTCCCTTTCCCTGCAGCTTTCCTGGCTCTGCAGTGCTAGAAAGAGCAAAGGTCGCCTGTGAGTTACTGTATATGTTGATAATATAGCAGAGCAGGGCTGTTAAACCATGACAGCTTGAACGAGGGATCATCGAGGAGAGGGGACGAGAGAGAGATGAGTGAGATTTCAAACGCTGCATTGAGAGACGCCGCAGAATCTTTCATCGGAAAGGGGAAGGTATTTTAAAAGCTGTCTCCGCTGAGTGAGGCTTTGCAGGACTGCAGCAACACAGCAGGGTCCAAGGTTGACCTTCGCCAACTGGCCTTACCTCTGCACCGAAAATATTCGTGCATGGACCCCCATGCAGCAAATGGCACCTTCACTTTTCTCAGTTCCCTTTCACAGGCCACATGGCAGCAACAAGAGATCCTCCACCGATGGGCTGAAACCCCTTGAGTCCTACCGGCTTTGCCAAGCAATTTTACACCCTGTAGTTTGGACACAAGCCATACTCAAGAGTTAGACTCGTAATTGTGTTTGGAAAACTTTACATGGAGTTATATACGGAGCAGAAGAAAAGATTTTGTGGCAGCTTGGACCAGGACTGTGTGGTGCAGAGATATACTAGAAATTACTGTCTCTCGTTGGCATAAATCTGTCATATCTCTCCATTTGCCATACAGGAGACAGCTCAGGACTGGGTGAAGTCCAAAGCAACAAATTCAAGGCTTTCTTCATAAGAAAAGATGAGCATGAAAACACAAAGAGTGTAAGCAGTGCGGTGATGACTTACTGAGTCTGCAGTCTGGGGTTTGAGAGGTACGAGCTCACGTGTGCGTATTGACTCCATGGGTGCTCTGCAGGACTTTGTTTTTCACCTGTGATGTCTGTGTGGTGCAAGAAATTACAAGGATTCAACACAGCCCTGCAGAAAAGGAGAAGGAAGAACTCTCCAAGCTGCTGAACTCCTCCCTGATGCCTCCCTCCTTGTTACTCCACCATGGACTCTAATAAATAGCAAACAGCTGCTGGGGCTCATTCCTTGCTGGTATATAACGGTAAGAAGTGTCCAAATGGAGCTTAAAAAAAAAAAAAAAAATCTTCTAATAACAACATACCTTCCCTAAACTGCTTCCAGCGTAACGGTTCCACACAAATCATCCCATAAACACTTTTGAAGCTCCCAGTAAAGCGTGCACGGCCTCCACTGATGTTATTAGAGGACTCCTCAGGAGTAAATTGAGAGCAGGTGGCCACTGCTGGTGCCAGCGTCCCCCTTCTCTTCTCTCCTCTCCCTTTTTTCTCCCACTCCCCCAGGGCTTTCTACGGTCTCGGTTAGTGCAACATAGGCTGTGACGCTGCGACTCTTGTTGTTTGTTTGCCGTCCAGCTCTGTCCATGAAATAACCCAGCCTCCCTGCCAGGATGGGGCAGCCCTTGCAAGCCCCCAGCCCTGGCTGAGGAGGCTCATTCTTCCCTGGATTTCGGTAGGCATCGCTGTGTCAGGCAGGGGCATTTGTAGGGGCAAGAGGAGACCCGAGAGATGGACGGGATAAATGCTACCCTTCAGCTGATGCTTACAGAAAGAGCCCTGCCGAATCCACCCGACGTCTGACCCCCAGCCTTCTCCTGCAAGCATGGTGCAATTAAATAAGAAACTGGAGCGCAGGCTGCCAGGGGCACGGGGCAGACGCTGTTGGAAGAGATGCCTGGGCATGAAATAAAAACCCAAGTGTCTTCCAAAAGGGGAAGAGAGACTAAGATTTCAAACCCAGCAGCTGCCTTCATACCCATTGAAACAGCCGAGCGGGGAGGACAGGGGCACAGCAGCTTCCCCAATTCCCAGAAACGTTGGCTCAGGAGAGGCTGCAGGGAAATAGGGAGGGGAAAAGGGGCTGGCAGCAAGTGCCGTTTCCATCAGCTGCTATTGCAAATCATCCCCATGGCCCAGGCCCGGCCCAGATTCACCCAAAGGTAGCTGCAGATGGGCATGGTGGAAATATTCCATGGAGCTGCTGATAAAAGGAGCCATTGCACAAAGTGCAGGACACATGCAGCCACTTGGAAGCTGATGTTGAGTTGTTGCATGTCTCCTAAGTCCCAAGCTCTGGCTGAAAGTTTTCCCGTCATCGGCATATCCAAAATAGCTTTTTTTAATGGGGATTCTCTGCTGTCTAGCAATACAGTTCCTTCACTGCAGAAAATGGTGGATTCTCTCCTTTGCATCAGTTTTTGCAGAATCTGCACAAACTTCATGTCTCTGAGCTCTCTTTTGCTTTGCCAGAGCTGGACCAAATGACCAGGGGCTTCAAAGCTCTGCAGGGGGACATAAGTATACCCACACATTGCATGATCAAATAAACATAGTTTCCTCTGGAAATCAGGCTGAAAAATAAATGCTGAGCACACTCAGGGCTGCTGCACTTCATTTTCCTTCTTTTGCTGCAGATTTCTGAAAATAATAGTTTCTAATGAAGTTTGTCTTTAACTAATCTGGTTAAAATAGCCCATGTGCAAGCTGAGCCTCTGGCTGAATTATTCTTATATCAGCATAAGCTTCATCATGAGAAATAAAATTATAAAATGAGGAGTTTTTACACTGGCATTTCCTAGATCTTGACTTCACAGCTGTGAAGTTCCTTGGATGTGGTGTTATTTGTAACAAACACCGATGAGAATAAGAATGCAGGAATGACCTTACTGGGACAGATCAAAGGGGCCATCTGTCCCGGTAACTCACTTCTGACATTGGCCCATGCTGAGGAAAAGGGTATTGAAAATCAGGGATTCTTCCCCCAGCCATGATTACAGACTTTCTCAGCTTGAGGTTGCATCCAGAATATTGTCTTTAATACCTACCCAGGGATGAGCTCTCCATGTGGTCTTCTCCACCCTTCACACAGGCACAGTGAAAACCTGGGTTTTTCTGGAAATCCCAAACCCAGACGCGGTTGGTTCAAGATGTAATAAATCGGTGAGGTTAGACAGCTGGTGTTGAGATTACAAATTATCTGAGGCAAACTTACAAGGTTTTGCTTCTCATTCTGCTTTTAGGTTTCAAATATGTTTTCCTTCGACCTATAACATACACAGACACTCAGAATTTTATTGGGAAAGGCTTGGAGTAAATCTCTATATTATTAAGGAGAGAGTGGGATTCGGGGCTTTGGATGGGGAAGATTTATTTCAGTTCCCACCCACCTCTGGGATACCCCTGCAGTTGCAGCATAAGGAAGAGCAGCTTCATCTCCCATTTCTTCCCGACAAATGGCAAATTGCTCCAAGGGCGGAAAAGGTGGAAGAGATGATAAAAGTCCATGTTTGAAGTAAGAGGGGAACTATGTGATAAATTATTATTATTATTAATAATACCAGCTCACAGATCTAAGGTACCTTCAATCGTACCGAGCTTTAGCAACTTAAACTTATATAGACAGAGAAATCATCCCATCCACTAGTGAAATACAGCCAACTCTAGCAAGCTTATTAGTCTGGATGAGAACATATGGAGGGAGGCTGGGGAAACCTCTCCCCTGGCTCCCTGCTCCCCTGAAGGCTGCTGCATTTGGGTCCAGCCTCTCAGGTCCTTGTGCCCTGAAGCCTCTCCGGTGTCCTCTGCAGTCCTGGCTCTCTGGCATGTCTCAAAGGAGGTTTTGTCTCCCCTGGAAGGGACCGTGGGCAGCAGTGCAGAAGACTACCAAGGAGAGGGCTGCCCTCCTGTACTGCCCAGGACATGCAAACTCAACTAGAGTTCCCCACTTGCACCCTTCAGAGGTCACCCTAAGGGTCCCACGAGGCATGGAATACAAACTTTGGAAGGTTGTAATAAAATCAGCCTGGAATTTGTGAGCTCTACAGATTTTTTATAAATCATCACAGTGACCTGGTCAGCTGAGTGTGATCATAGCCTCGCTGTGTCCTTCTGTCAAAGGGAATACAGTACTGTCCTGCTTTGCAAGGCAATGGGGAGACATACTAAAGATGATGACATGTTCACAGCTCAGCAGTGGAGGCTTAGGGCAGGCAAAGGTAAGCAATGTCATCCCAACCCAGCATGAGGGTCATGGCCAGGAGCCTGCCTCCAACCAGCACAAGCATTTTCAGGGGAAAAGGCGAGAAAACGTGGAATAACCTGCCCAGAATGTCTTTACAAACACCAGTTTATTTCTAGCTTCTAATATCCAAATATTAGTAAGAGCAAATAGATCCTTCACACTTCAAAGGCACCCACCACCCGGCTGATCTGGTCTTGGTTTTCCTGGCAGAAGCAACTCTGCCTGCAGCTCCAGCTCTGCCACAGACTTTGTACGTGAGCTTAAGCAAGACATTGAGCTGATGAGTTCTCAGAAATGAATAACGACACTTTCTTGGGCTATTCAGTCCAACACATACTGTAGCTGCTTGCACAGCAGTAAATATAAATAGGGTTGTATCTGCTCTTCCAGGGGCTTAAAGTAATACAAAGAATATAAATAATTTCCTCTTTTTTCAATGGTTTAAAACATGAAGAGTGATGCAGTAAGGCATTTTTGAAAAACCAGGCACATTTTTTTGTTTTGCCTTTTCAAATGCCTAAAAGGCCATGTTAGACACGAAATCCCAGCACATAAATGGGAACACCCTTGCATGAACTCTGCCGCTGGGTCTGCTTTACATTCATCATAAACAGACACTCTGAGCAAATGCAGTAAGAAGATCTGCTCTCAGTATGTTAAGATTGCTCACTTTTATCATCCACATATGACTGTTCCCCCCAGAAAAGTCTTTTTAAATATCTTTGATTCAGATCTACAAACTGAGCCCTCAATCTGCATGAATCCACGCTCCATGACTGAATTTTCACCACTCCGAGGTGAGACATAGTGTCGCTTGTGAACAACTCAGTTTTCACAGTGCCCAAATAAAAGTCAGAGACTTCATTTGCAGAGTCCTCCATCAGCCTGAAAGGTTTCTACAAATGGAGCAACAGTTTGGACAAAGCCTCAATCCCAGCCATAAATCATCAAGATATTAAAGCTCCACATGGGCTTTTAGATTTTGTACCAGGGTGGTTGACGTCTTGAAACTCCATGGAGTTCTCTATACCATTAAGGTTGCGTAGCCCAGCTGATCAAGTAGGAGGTGGTGAACAGTTCCAAAGGATGTCATCATTAAGCTCAACCGGTTCTTAGACAACGGGACAGGCTGCCCTCTCAAGCCTGCAGAGGAGACCCAACTGGGCAGGTGGTTGATGTGCTGGAGAATAGGGATGTTTTTCAAAGAAATAAGCTGCATAAATGGATGAGCAGGAACCTCATGAAGTTCAACGTAGAGAAATGTAAAGTTCAGTATCTGGAATTACCTCACACAGCAGCACAGGTTGGGGCCAGCTGAATAGACCTGGGTGTCCCAGCGGACTGTGAGGTGCCCCCAACGAGCATTGTGCCCTTGCAGCACAGGATGATCACATCCAGGACTGGATTAGCAAGGGGGCAACCAGCAGGCTGTGGAACGTGATTCTTCCCCTCTACTCAGGACCTGAGACCATATCTGGGCACTGGGTCCAGTTTGGGCTCCTCAGTACGAGGCAGATGGTGATAAACAGGAGCGAGTCCAGCCCCAAGCAGCCTGATATGCTGGACCTGCTTTGAGTAGGTCTTAGACCAGAGACACAACCCCAGGAGGTTCCCTCCAGCCTGTGATTCTTCAAATCTGAATTTTCTTCTTCTTCCCACTGTGCACCTGGACTCAGCCACAAACCTTTTTCTAGGCAAATTGTAAAGCTAATAGAGCCAAGGTTCACATTTAAACCCAGTCCTCCCATTTGCCAAGCAATTGCCCTCCATCTTACAGAATCAGACAAATGACAGCCTCGTGAAGAAGTGCAAACCAAAGCATGCAAACCATCGTATATATATATATGGAAATCTCTACTTCTGTTCCCCCGCATGGGAGGATGCAGAGGTCTTGAGACACACAGGCATCACAGAAAGCTGTGGGGCTGGGGCTGAATCTGACCTTTCCCAAAAGCTGAGAGTGCTTGGGGGTTGCACCACAGCAATGCATTCTCACTTGTGATGCATGAGGTAGAGCTGCCTGTTGACCATGTGTAAAGGGACATGGGGCAGCTGTAGTTGCATTTCACTGGGTACATCACACACAAGAGACAAAGGAATGGATATCTTGAAAAAGAAGTGTCAAAGGAAGCTTGAGTCTGATGAAAGGATGAGACCACCAAATAGGATACAGCTGGTATCTTGCCTAAATAGCACCAAAAGGTAGGACATCCATTTAATAGATATGTGTGTTGGTTTTTTCTTGATTATAGAGCATATCGGCAGTGACTGCTGTAGGACAGGCAGCGACTCACGTGGGTTAGATCGCAAAGAGTCAAGTTCATCCTATGCTTGATGGTGCAAGTGCCCATCAGCCCTGGGCAACCGAAACACTAGTTGCCTACTGACCATGACTGGCATTTTGCAGCAAAATGCATCTCTTGTAGGGACAGAGAGGGACAACATTGCCCAACTCAAATGATGGCTTTTAAGTCCTGTAAATGTCTGAAGCTGCTGTGCTATGGAGAAGGTGAGCAGGGTTACCTGTTTGGCTTTGTCCTGTGCTTTTCCTAATGTGCATGAAAAAATGAAATGCTACCTCAGCTGAGGAGCACATGATATATTCCTGCATTAAGGAAAAGAACGGAAACACACAGAGATAATAACTCCTCCGACACGAAGGAAATGAATAACTCCCGAAATGATATACAGCCTTTTAATGCAGCAGTCCTTTTCCTTGGATAAATGTAGGTTTTGGAATGGTTTCTCCCCTTGAACATTGTTTTTCCTCCGACCCTCTAATCCCCACTCTCTTCTCCGCCTCCACTCTCCCTTCCTTTGTCTTGACTCATCCCTGGCTGCTGCCATTTCGATGAGCAACAGGATCCCGTCACGCACAGCGGCGAGGCTCCGGCCAGCACGCAGCTCCCTGCGACTCACGCTGAGACGCCGCAGTCGGGTCCCAATCTGCTCCAACTTACCCAAGCTCCAGCATGTCTAACAGGCATGCTTTTATTAACTGTTGTCCATTTTGTTGCCAATCTCGAGCCTGATCCAAAGCCCCTCAAGTCAACAGGAGTCTCTCCCTGTCAAAATCTCTTTTGATCCCTCAGTGCTGCTTACAGAGTTTTCTTTCTCTCAGAAAACTTCCTGACATTTATTATTTTAATTTAATGCATTGTAAAACTGAATTATGAATTCCGATACATTTTGGAGAAACTCTGCAAAACATATGAAGTCACCAACTGAGATATAAATCACGTGTCCTTTGTTGCTGCTTTCAAAATAAGATTTTATCTGTGTGCTTATTAGCTCCTTCCAGGCCAAACTGTGTTTTTGCAGTGCTTACTCATGTGAGTGATTGTAGAGAAGTCAGTCCAGCTCTTTCTGGGAGTAGCAGCTTGCCAGTGCAAACCAGTCATTTCCAATTGGGCCTCAATTAGTAAAGCTTTCCTCTTTGGGGGGGGGGCGGACAACTTTTTTTTTTTAACCCCTTAACCACAAGACTAAAACCTGCTCTTCCAAACTCTGTCTTTGCCTTCAAGACCTGCTCTGAAAAGCGAGATGTAGAGCCATGAAGGTCATCTATATCTAGCTTTCAGCCAGCTTGGACAATGTCATGTTGATCGGTTAGATGTTGCCTCTCCTTTTCCAGCACTGCCCTGCTAATCCATAAACAAGAAATCCAGGGGGAGTGATGGTGGTCAGGCACTGTTGGGCTGTGTCTTCCAAGCACCCATGACCTCCACTGCTTTTTCATTTTCCTCCAGCCTCCTCCAGAGTGACAGGAGAAGACCTTGAACAGCATCTGGCCCACAAGCAATGGGTTAAGACAACTCGACAGCAAAGAGATTTGGCTACTAGTAAAGACATCCCAACATCTGTTACAGACAGAATGGCTCTGAGCCATTCTTGGTTGTTTTCAAGAGCATTACACATGAAATTAATTTGACTCAAGGACTCCAAATCAGTTGCACTTATTTATTTTCTCAAGTCAGGTTTGCTTCTGTGTTTCCACTGCAGTCATGGCTCTGACATTGCATCCAAGCTTCTGAGGTAAGGGAATGTTCGTGTTTTTCTCCTGAACTTTACAGACCTGCTTACAAAAGGTAGTTTCAGGCGTTCCTAGTGGGATGTGGGAAATGACAAGGTTTATCTCCAACCACATGTATGTATGAACACATATGCATGTCTGGAGATTATCCACTTGCTAAAACCTCTGTTACTTCTTCATGTCAGACCCATGTCTGCGCATCATGGTGCAGTCAACCCATTAGCATCTTGCTTACATTAAACATAAGTGCATATGTGTCTACCTACATATACAGAGCCTGTGACTGTGATGATAACTTGCAATATGAGCATCGAGCACCTGAGTTCCAGCCTCTTTGGTAAAAATAGTGACGTGCTCTGTGGCCATCTCAGAGGTATAAAGATAATTCTCCTTATTTACCACTCAACTAAGCCTTTTTGCAGTGCTGAGGATTGACTGATTAACATTTACAAGTGTCATACATAAGTGTTAAGATTCTGGTTTATAAATGCACACCTACTTTATATAGTTCCTTAAATATTAAGCTTTAACAGAAACTTTGGTTGCAGGTAATGTAAGATAATTGTTATTATTTCCTCTGGGGGTGATGTTTTACTGCTTTGGAGACAGTCAGCTTTTGCATTAGATATAGATCATAAAGATACACACACGGCAATTTATATTGTTTACGGTTACAGCTCAGGCATTCCCTTCAGCTTCATCTTGCAAAGGAACCCACCACTTTCCCAGCGAGGTGCCTGATGAGTTGTAGCTCCACAGAGCCGATGCTGATGGAAATGATGTCACTGCTTACCAGGCTCGGCAGACCAGAAAGTCCTCCCTGGACGAGCTCTGATAGCATCCCGCTTCCATTTATTCCCCGTGTCTCCTCTTACCCATCTAGTCAGGCTGTACCCACCCTGAGGGGGTTATGCAAGAGAAGGGCATGTCTTCTCTTTCCATTTTAAGAGATTGGCTTTTCTCCCCCATGATGCTGTCCCCTCACATTCCCATTCCTAGGGACTGGGAGAGCCTGGAGGGTGAACCTGGGGCTTATACAACCTGCTCATTACTGACCTGGGAAGGTGGAGATGGGCAGAATAGGCTTTTAACTCCCTTTCCAGGTGTTGCTAAACCCAGAGGTGTTGCAAACCCAGGGAAAAACACAGTGTTATTATAGAGGTTGGTAAAACAAGCAGGGAAACAGCAGAAGTTGCTGCAGACTGGACAAAGACTTCAGCAAAGAGCAGAAAACCCATCCTGCACGCCTTGCGTGGGGAGATGGGATTTCGGTTCAGGAAGGGTGAGGGGACACAGATGCAGCCTACGGTTTAAGATTCCCCATCCATCACTGGCAGGTGAAGTCGGTCAAGTGTTGTCTTTGGTAACAGCAGCGACTCTCAATGTGGATGCGCTTCCACTTGGGTAAGTTGCCATTTTTCTACCCTAGAAACATCCCATCAGGATGGGCATTATACCAGGTGGTCCTAGCCATGGAACAGCCTCTTCCAGTAGCTGTGCTGGTGGGAGAAGATGCTCTTCTGGATCACACACACCTGCTCTCCCTCCAGCCATCCAGGTCTGCCAGTAGAGCAGCTTATCTGGGTGATCACCAACTCTTTTCCTACTCCAAAGCTGCACCTCTCCATATCTACCCCTTTACTCTACTCTCGTGAGACCCCCCCTGCGGTACTGCGTTCAGCACTGGGGTCCCCAACATCAGAAGGCCATGGACCTGTTTGAGCAGGTCCAGAGGAGGGCCATGAAGGTGATCAAGGGGCTGGAGCACCTCTCCTGTGAAGACAGGCTGACAGAGTTGGGGTTGTTCAGCCTGGAGAAGAGAAGGCTCCGGGGAGACCTTATAGCAGCCTGCCAGTACTTAAAGGGGGCTACAAGGAAAGATGGAGAGGGACTTTTTATGGGGGCCTGTAGCGATAGGACAAGGGGTAATGGCTTTAAACTGAAAGAGGGGAAATTTAGATTAGATGTAAGGAAGACGTTCTTTACAGTGAGGGTGGTGAGGCACTGGCACAGGTTGCCCACAGAGTTGTGGCTGCCCCATCCCTGGCAGTGTTCAAGGCCAGGTTGGATGGGGCTTTGAGCAACCTGGTCTAGCAGAAGGTGTCCCTGCCCATGGCAGGGGGGTTGGAACTAGATGATCTTTAAGGTCCCTTCCAACACAAACCATCCTCTGATTCTATGATTCTCTGATCTCCAAAAGCCATAGCTTTACCACCTAAAGGTTGTAGCACAGACACAGCCTCTGGGAGTGGAGGGATGGGTGAATCTCCAACTTGCAGATTTAGATGCCCAGGTCCAACATCCCAGTTCTGTGACACAGGAAAGCAATTCATCTTTCTTTCTGCAGGACATGGGAACCCTTACCGTCCTCCTCCTTTCCTCACACACTGAAGATCACATCCAAAGCATAAGAAGTGGAATATAATCTAGGGAAGTCTGACCAGAAATGAAGTTGATTCTCCACCCCAAGTCTACCAGGCAAAGAAGAGCCAGGGAGCACAGCCACAGCAGAGGAAAACAGCTCCCCATAACCATTAACCGGTTTGCCCTTTGGGAAGGACAACTGGTACGTGCATTTAAAAGTGTTCCAAGCTTTCTACAGAGTCATGCCTTGGAGCGACGATTTACACCCTTACAGATGGCATATTTATCAGCTGTGCAGGCAGCCTTTCCCCTCTGGCTAACGTTTTCAGAAAATTTCCATCTACAGCCCCTGCTGATTTCCATTTATGAAATCTGCTACTTCAGGACTTCTGTAGGACACAACAAAGCCATCAGCATGACCTTTGAGTAAAGGTTTCATCTGCATCACACAAGGTTATTCCTTCCTAGTGGAGAGGGAAGGGGAGCTTGACTTGGTGATATTAGGACGATTCCTGATTTATGCAATGCCTTTCACACACCCCCCCAGCTGAACAGCTAATGAGATATCGAGAGCAAAGCACAAAGCTGCCATGGTTTAACCCCAGCCAGCAGCTAAGCACCACGCAGCTGCTCACTCAGTTCCTCCACACCCACTGAGATGGGGGAGAGAATCAGAAAAAAAAGTAATACTCAGGTTGAGATAAAGACAGTTTAATAGGACAGAAAGGAAGAAAGTAGTAGTAGTAGTAATAATAATAATAATAATAATATGACAATTACAATAATAAAATAATTGCAATATACAAAACAAGTGATGCACAATGCAATTGCTCACCACTCGCTGACCGATGCCCAGTTAGTCCCCAAGCAGTCATCTGCCCCCTGCCCTGCCCCAACCAACTCCCCCCCAGTTTATATACTAGACGTGACGTCCCATGGTATGGAATATCCCTTTGGCCAGTTTGGGTCAACTGTCCTGGCTGTGTCCCCTCCGGACTTCTTGTGCCCCTCCAGCCTTCTTGCTGGCTGGGCATCAGAAGCTGAAAAATCCTTGACTTAGTCTAAACACTACTTGGCAACAACTAAAAACATCAGTGTGTTATCAACATTCTTCTCATACTGAATCCAAAACATAACATTATACCAGCTACTAGGAAGAAAATTAACTCTATCCCAGCTGAAACCAGGACAAAAGTCCAGCCCATCTCAGGTCCTGGTTTTACATGACTTCCCAGCACAGAGGTTAAAGAGGAGAGCTGTGTGCCTCAGCTGTCCCTCAACCTGCAAATAGCTTGGGGCACAACTTGGCCCAAGAAGGCTGTGGAGTAGGAGATATGAGAAACACGTTTGATTCAAGGTATAGGAGGAAGCTTTGGCCATGTCACCAGTGAAGACAAGGCAGTGGAGGCTCAGCTGTGCTGGCATGTCTTCCACCCACCCAGGAGCATCTGCAGTGACTGCAGATCAGCCTCATCATGTCTGTAGGGTCATTTCTTCCCCCCACTGCTGCCCTTTCCATCAGTGGCCCTACTGATGCTCACGGTGCTACGAGTCTTGACAAGGGTACGCACCACCAGGTACGGCAGGTCACTAAGAGCCCACGAGCTGTATTTCTGCTGCGTGGGGTGGCTGGAGTGAGTTGGGCTGGGTCGCGTGGCTTCTGAATGCTTCAGCAACATTCCTAGAGGGAAAGCAAGGGAGCCTAAGGGTACGATGGGGCTCCGGCACAGTGCTGTGAGTGAGCTGGCACATTCAGCCCCAGCTGCTCAGCTCTGCAGCTCCTTGTTTCCCAGTGCTCCACCCTCACTGTCACTCTTGTGACTTTAAAAACTCTGTCTTAGTTAGCCCTGCATAATATATGTTGAAGGACGAGAACATGTGCTTCTCTGAGTCTTCTCCCTTTCAGTTTCCATAAGCTTTCAGCTCAAACTCTCAGCAGAAAGCTCAAGAACTGCAGATATATTTTTTTCTGTTAAAATCTCACAGAGCCTTTTGTCCAAATTAGCTGGCAAAGTGTGAATGGGATAGCTTGGGAGAGCTGGAGTCATCAAATTTTTGGGGCGGGGGGGGGGGGGCTTCATGGGCTGCAGTGCTCCTTGCAAGCTAATCTGAGGGATGCCTTAGATCTTCAGACCATCGAGTGCGGGGAAAGCCATGACCCACTGCTGCTTTCATTTCTGTCCTGATGCACTTTGCATATTTGTTTTTGTCCCGCTTGGGTGTGATCCAGGCACACATCCTTGAAATGAAACAAACCCGCACTGTCTGAGCATCCCTTTGCTCTTGGGAGCTGGGAGTCTGCTCTGCTCCATGTTTCATTTCAGAAAGAGCGCCCAAAGATTTTTAACTTCTTTAGAGCTCAAAGCGGGCATTAAGAAAGGGCTGGAGCGAGTGGAATCTGTTTGAAGGAGATGCCAACATCGCTCCCCTCTGCAAACAGGCTGCCCTTGCCCACAAAGCCGGCCCGTCCTGCAGCTCCCGCTGAGCTGGGTGGGCCAGGCTCCCCGTCTCTGCATGCTCAAGTAGATCTTTCATCTGCCTCTGGGTGAAAAGCAAAGTGTCACCTCATCTGTGGGGAATTTGCATTCAAATTATACAGGGCTCCTAGCAGCGAAGAGACTGCAACGGCGGCTGGCAGCCTATTCCTCTCTCTGCGGGGACTTCTGTGCTGCAAGTATGTACCCACCGTGCCAAGCGCTGTGACTTGTGGCTTCCCACTGCTGGAGTAATTCAGGCTCCAGGCGTCCATCTGTGTCGCCTAAATATTGCAGCTGGCATAACTGCAAATACAAATATATCAGGGTATAGCAGGTTGTGGGTGCGGAGTACCCTCCCCAGCCCCCGGGGGGGGGGTGGGGTCAAGCAGGACACTTTCCTGTTGCACGTTTGTGCACAAGAACATCCCTCCTCTCCCTGCTGCCAGCGCACCTCAGCTCAGGTCCCATCCCTTTTGAATATGCTTAGAAAAGCTTCAAACTGCAATGTCGAGGTATTTGCTGGGGTTTCTTCCAGCACCAAAAAGCCCCTGCAAAGGAGCTAACCTCTTCTTTGCAGCGCTGGACCCTCCAGCATCGCTGCCTGTCCTCCAGAGGTGGAGGCAGAAGGTTCTCGGGAGCTGGCAGCAACCTTCTCACCTCAGCCAGACCTGTGCCAACAGGACATCAAGGGCCCTTTTAACATCCCCCATTAAAACCATACCAGTTACGTTGCACATAGAGTATTTCTCTGACCCCCTTCCTCCTACGCATCCTCTGTGGCACAGGGGAGCAAGGGCTGAAAAGGGATTTCCATCTGGGTAAGCAATGGCCAAGCAGAGACCCCACGGACTGACCTGTTGGCAGGATCGTGGACCACAGATGGAAGCCCAGCTTTCTGGCCTCTGTCTGGCAGAATATCCCAAAACGCTGTCTGCTGGTAAAGGCATATGTCTGCAGTGTTGAGGCTGTGCTTCGAGCTGTTGGAGAAGCCTCCTGACTGCAGAGGGAGCTTGAGGAGACCACATTAGGTCTTCAGACGCTGGATGAGACCACAGTGGGTCTTTGAACACTGGATGCTGATGGAGCTGTTTACAGTAGCCAAAATGAGCTTGTTCCCTCTCCTTCTTTCTCCCTCTCTTCCTTGGGGTTTTGATTAGACAATTACCCATGAAGCCTGGAGGAGCCTTCTTGGCAAAAACCAAGTTGTAAACAGTGGGGGAGAAGCAGAACATAATAACACCCTCTTAAAATTAAAAAAAAAAAAAAAAAAAGTGCAAGCCAGCGCCACCCATTATCGGAGGTGATTAAGAGAAATTGTGGAGTAAATGTATATCCTTGTATATTGCTGGTTTATCAATCAGATCGCAACACGGAGGGGAAGGCAGCAGGAGGGGAGAAAGATTTCTCATCTCGGCTTCTCTGGCAGCCACTGGCTGCTGTTTATGAAGCCCTGGAAATGTACAACACGCTTTACAAGACACACGTGCTGAAGGCTCTGGGCCAGGGGGGGTCTATGGAGGTGGATCCTACAGCTCCTACACCACTTTATCTGCGGGACACCTGGAAATTGGTCCCACTAGCTGCAGAGTGTGCGGGCTGCGGATCGCAGACTCATCCCTGCAGCAAAGAGGGAAAGAGTAAAAATGTCAAGAGCTCATTAAAAATATAGAAGCAGAGGGAGTGTGAATGTGAAAAGCCTGTAGGAAGCATGTTAGTTCAAGTTACTGAATCCTAGAGCTGCTCTGTAAGCAAACAACCGCTCCATAACCTGTGTTTCAGTGGAGAGAGGTGGAAACCTTTACATCGTCAAGTCTAGCAGCTCTGAGACCTCACCTGGGCTGGGCTGCTGACCCAGACCAAGCATCTGAAAAAGGAGATGCCAGAGAGGGTTAAATTAAAAAAAAACTCAGCCAAGCTCACGAATGGGCTGATTTTCACCTTCAACCACCAGCCTCAGGCTGGAGAAGGCGCACGGGATGTATGTGACACCCCTGCTAGGAGAAATAGTGCAAGGGTGCATGATGCAAAACTAGAGGTACCCCAAGAGAAGGTGAATGGAGTAAGGGGGAGGAGTTGTTTGGTTTCAGGATTTTATTTAGATGCCTCAGGGCTAAGCATAATACTTATATCCTTTTTTTTCCAGGCCACTTCGGTCTGAGGTTTCCACTCAGGACCCTCATCTCAGGGTAGGATTTATCCTTTCCGGCCCTTCCCTCTGCAGAATACATTTTGGGTTGTGGCTGGCACGACATCAAACACTTCCAGCACCTGATCTGAAGTAAAACATTAAGAATCGGATACGGCCGGACTTAAAACAACACCAGCATTATTATAGCAGAAAACCTCCCCGGTGACATTAATGAGCAATTTGAAGGGGGCTACCAGCAGGACAATCTCCCCGTGCCCTGCAGATGGTGAGCCAGGCGAAGAAGGAAGATGCTTCAGTTTCTCCAAAACAACCACTGCAAAGCGAGCAATTATCCGCTGATGAAACATGACCACGGCCAAGGACGGGGGGTAGGGGGGAGCCCTTGTGTGATATTTCAGATTTCCTCAGGCGACGATTTCGACACAGCACATTTTTGTTGTCACTGGCATTCAAGAGCCTCCAGAAGAGGGGATTACAGGGTGGGATAAGGCTTGCCTGCCCGTCTGATAAAGCCTAGCTGGAGATAAGGGCTCCTTACAGGTCTAATTTTAAAACTGGCTCATTGCCCTTTGCTTCTCTTGATTCAGAGCTGATCGGTGCTGCCTGGGTAAGAGAGCTAAGAAATGGGCAAAGGGACTGGGGAGGGCTGGGAGCCCACCTCCCCCTTTCCACCCCAGGCACAAAACAAGTCCCCATGGCTTGAAGCATCTTGAGATGCCATGCTTTTTTACTTGAACAGCCACAGGAGCCGGAAAAATCTCCTCCCAGACTAAACACCAAGTATTTGGGGCTCTGGAACTGCCTCCTCCACCCACGACACTGATTTTGGGAAAGCTGAAGGAGCTGTGGGGCACACACACAAAAACGCCTGGGTGGATGGAGAAATTTATCCACCCTTGCTTTAAGTGCCCTGAACAGAGAAGATGGTCAGCTGCTGCAAACCTGTACAGCCCCAGCGATGGCAATGGAAAACACTGATTTATCCATAGGTGACAACAATCATCTGCTTCAAAGTATGGTTTTGAGAACAAAACCCTGCCTCTGCTCCATGGCTCCCTTTTGCATTGCATTTTTTGCTGCTAGTGGGAAGGGAGAGGGAGAGGGGTGGAGAGGGGAGAAGGGAGGGAAAAGGGAAGGGGAAGGGGTAGGGCAAGGGGAAAGGGAAGGGAAAAGGGAAAGGGAAAAGGAAAGGGAAGGCAAGGCAAAGAAAAACATGCACTTAAGGTTAGTGAAGGCATAATAAAGCTGGAAGGCAGTAATGCTCAGTATGGTATAGTTTGGAGAACTCAGCAATGAACCTCCTGTATATAAATCTCACCATGCCTGCCTCTTCATGCTTTTGTCATCAAATAAGATTGCTAAAACATGCAAGCCACAAGTGCTGACCGCCAGCTACTTCACGCACCGCATTAAAACCGTGTCCTGAAACCCAGTTAATCTCTCAGTTGGAAACAAAGGGAATGGAGGAAACCATTTAACCATCACAAGGTGCCAGGAAAGCCCCAGGGGACGTGCCTTGGGCTCACTGGGTGCTGATGCCTCCTTGGACTTGGGAAGAGGTGGGTAATGAGAGGTGGTGGAGCATGGAGGGGATCAGGGCAGCAAAGAGGACCTGTGTGACTCGAGACCGTGCAAGGACATGGGATAGATACCCTTTCCAAATTTCTGCATAAATCAGATGTACCTGCACATCGGGGCTCAGAAAGCGACAGTTGCTCCAGCAGGCTGCAGCCACGGTGCATCCTCCATCGGCTTGGGCCCAGGCTCAGCTGGGTCTGCAGGAGCAATATTTTGTGGCTTACAAAATTCTCATTACCCAGTTTTGGATTTCACCAGGACCCTGCTGTGGTCCCTGGCAGCGGCCAAGACTTCAGCTCTGAATCACG
Organism: Haliaeetus leucocephalus; assembly: GCF_000737465.1. Taxonomy (NCBI): domain Eukaryota; kingdom Metazoa; phylum Chordata; class Aves; order Accipitriformes; family Accipitridae; genus Haliaeetus; species Haliaeetus leucocephalus. The sequence goes on along the minus strand of NW_010972972.1, from coordinate 4,956,372 downwards.
CCAACAGGCCAGCGTTTAGCTGATGCAGCGAAGACGCCAGGCTGGAAATGAGCGTGCCCGTTTGCTACGCGTTCCATCACCAGCCCAACCGCTTGCTGTTCCTGCAGGGAGGGCTTTTATCCCCAGATCTTCTGGCCCTGAAAGATCTTTTCAGACACACTCACACAATTTCAGCAGAAACTGGTTCCAAAGCAACATGAAAAAGGCAGTCATATATCCACATGAGTAGAGGACACACAAAGTAATCATCTATTCACATGAGCAGCAGAAATCCATTGATCTAGAATTATGCCTTCCATTATAACTTTCCAATGCAAGCCTTCGAAAGAAAACTGGGCTGCAAAGAGCTGTCATAAGCCTTTCAAGACCTGACAACTATCCAAAAATGTGTCTGCTTCTCCAAATGATCCACCCTGCTTAGTCTGAAAAAAATAATCAGGGTATTTCAGCAACTGTTGTGCCACAATTTCCCATCTCTATTTCAGCACAAATGCAAGACTTGCCTTCTGACTGTTTTGAAGCCTTCTCTTGTAATGTTTGAAAAGCAGCCCCAGTGCAGACTGTCAGCTCATGTGGCCCTTTGAAAAGTCAGTCTCAGACTTGTCCTTCAGACCATTTCCAGGGGGAGATACATTTTTGCCTCCTCCAATTCCTGCTGTCAAGTTTTCTTTGTTTCGTATTTCAGTTTCCTCTCCAGATTTGCTGTGCTCTGTACAATGGGGTCACAAGAAAGTTGCCTTTGACTCATGAACAAAGTGGCATTTGTGCATGAGAAAGAAACACTTTGGGTTGTTTCAGGGTAAAGGATGCTACAGGAGGCCAAAATTGACTATTGATTAATATGATGGAGCCAAACCCAGGGTCCTTCCATATACCTCTGGTTTTCCCTTACATTCCTTGGCACACCCACAGGATGGTCAAGTTTTCCCCATCATGCTTTCATTTGCAGACCTCCTAAAACAATTTGGGTTTTTTTTTTAGTTGGCATTCCTATATCTCTCTGGCCCAATGCTCTTTCAGCCAATATGTGAACCACTGCAAGTCCCCCTTCCTCTACCCAAATAAGAGCTGGATCCAACTGCCTGGGGTCTAACACAGCACGAACAGCAAGGACTGAAGGCTGAAACCACCACTGCCCCAAAGCCAGCACAGCTTGGCACAGATTTTGACATGAATGCCATAGATCTGTGGCATAGATTTTCATGCAGAGAAGAAAAGAAGGTTTCTTTCCCCCATTGACTGCAGGGGCTTTTCATGGCCACCACTGCATGCCCTCAGAAGGGTTAGTAGTGGTGGGTGGGACCATGTTGATGGGCAAATTTATCTTTATAATGCTAAAAAACAATAAAGTCTGTCTTTCCTTCTGCAGCCTTGACCCCGGAGCACTCAATGCCAAGCTGTAATGGGAAGAAACAGAGAAGGGGACATGGGACAGCTGGATCATGCCCAAAACCCTAGGGAAAATCACTGGTTTCAAACCCAGCAGGGCTGTGGGGGGGAATGGGGTTTGCTTCTAGGGCAAAACACTGCTCCCTGAAAGGACCCATTCATGGGGGGTCCGACCTTGTGTTTCCACACCTAAGGAGCTTGATTGGTTTCCCGGCCACTGACTCCACCGCGTTCATCTGTTTCAAAAGCCTTGACAAGGCAAGCTGAAAAGAATCTCCCCAAAAGCACCTTGGGGAACATCCAATTGCTTTTAAAATAAGACAGGGCAGAGCAAGAGAAAATACACTGTGAGGAGCAATTCTGCCTCAGCAAGACAAATGGATCGAAATTCTCCTAGGTCTTTTCCAGCTCTCACTGCTGGAAACTTAAGCTTAGACCCCAGATGCTTTATAGCTCTTGATGTATCCTGCGCCGTGGAGTCACATAGATTTACCCTGGCTGAAGATTTGGCCCTTGTGTTGGACCCGGTGGAGGAGCAAATGTGCCTTCTAAAGCACCTCACAACTTGGTGTCACCGCAAATGAGTGACACACAGTCATGGGGTCAAGGGCAGCCCTTGCCGTTGGGATAGAGGGGTCCCCCCCATTTTACAATCCTCACTAAAATCTTTCTGAGTCTTACTTTTTTCCTGGGATAAGTGTTGATGATACCCTACAGCACACAGGAGCAGGAAGGATATTGCACCTTGTGCAGTCGCCTGCAGTGGGAATTTCCTTGGGTAGCCCCAAAGTTGAAGAGACGAGCAAGCCGAATGTGAACAGCGACATGTAGGGAGACAATCTTGACAATCTGGCTACCCAATAATTTTGTGACTCAGGCTGTGAAAATCTATTGCATAAATGTGTGCTGCAATCCTCCTTTTTATAAGGAAATTGAACAAAGTGGAATTTTTGAGATCCTCACCAACTAAAAAAGCTGCATGGGGTGCAGCAAATGTGATGCATGTGTTTCTTGCTCTTCCTACCTCATCCTCCTTCTTGGAAATCAAAGGAGACAAGTCTTGCTTTATATGGGGGATGTTGAGAGGCACCAAAACTAAGGTCATTACCTGGGTCTTCTGAAACAGTCCCGAGCTTGACAGCCTAAATCAATCAAAAATTTACAGTGGTTGTACCAAAGAGGGCACTTGGTCTGATGTGGGTGCCGCTGAGCTGTCCTGAATGCAGCCGGAGAGGGAAGAGGGGCTTGTCATGTGCTTACACTTTTATTTGACCCCAACCTGAGGAGCTCCCTGACTCCTGCAGTACACTCACCATGCCAGGTTAAGCCATCATTTCTTATCAATGTCCCCAAGCCTAACGTATTCTCTGGGTCACTAGGTTAAACTGTGTATTTCATAACCACAGGGCATGGGGATGCTAAAAGTTACAAGCTTTCAAGTAGGTCATTAAGTAGGGTCAAGTAGGACCCTAATTAATTCTGCATATCTCAACGTGGTGGACACATTGCCTTGTATATTTGGGTTCAGACCTCGGCCTACATTCATCTCTCCATACCAAAGGCAGATTCCACCTCCCACAGCTGCTTCTTACCAATTATCTTTCTTCTTGGTTTGGGGAGCAGGGGCTTTCTCTTGGGTCTGGTCAGAGGAAACAAAACAGTTCCATGGACGTGTTTCAGTGTGGGTCTGTCCATACTGGCTACGTGCAAACAAGCTGCAGCCCACAGCTCAGTGCAGTCCAACGAGCACACAAATCATGGGAAGTAAATTGCTCGTATGTGTGGGACATAGTATTTCCTCACAGAGAAATTAATTTTGACCTTCTGCTAACTGCTAAATACATTCTTGTGTTTGGGAGAGGGTTGGGATTTCTTTAACTTTATCCAGATGAAGAGTATTAAGCGAGGGGCATAGGCAGTGGATATTTTTCTCGAAAGACTTTCCAGGAGGGTGTCTCAAGCCCGTCCTCTGCAGTGAGCTCAGCAAAGTGGGCTCAATCTGTTTCTTTTCCAGCTCTTGTGATTGCCCTTGCATTTCTGCTCTGGAGCCTTTAAGCACCAACGTGGCAGAAGAGAATGGTGCCAAAAGACATGGCAAGTGAAAGAAATAGTCCATGGATGAGGGTGTTAGAAATGTTGAACTCCTTCCTGGCAAGCGTTTATAAATGATTGCCTCAACGTTATGGTTTGCAGACCTTGGGGCGTGCAGGTGGGGGGATGCGGTGCCCAGTCCAGCCATGGGGAACAGCCAGGTGCTTTGGCATGAAGCAGGTGGGGACAAGATTTTACCCTCCACCCAAAAGCTGCGTGGACTGAGCTCTGGTCTCAGCTGGGCACATCCAGAGCTCTCTTTCATATTTCAATCCACCTTACCCTAGCAGGACCCTGTTTTGGCCTCCTGACTGTGCCGTGCAAAGTGTGCTTAAATGAGGGGGGCTGCCAAGTTTGGACCAGACCCCTGAGCAATCCCATGTCCTGTCTCAGACTCTGGCGAGGAATAAATGCGTGAGGAAATCTGCAAGAAAATCCAGAATAAGCAAACATGGATCAATAGCAGGAATCTCTTTCTGACTTCCAGCAAATATTGACTTAAACCCCCAGAGCAGACATGGACAAATATTGCCTCATCAGACCTTTTGGGGGGATTAAAAATGTCTTTTCAATGGAAAAAGAAAATCTATGCTTTTTTTGTTTGCTTCTATTTGAATGTTCTGCTTTTTTTTTCTTCTGAAAAGAAAGCTCAAGTATTTTAATTTTTGGTCTCTGTGTTCAGAAATCCTCCTGCCACCCTCAAAGGAAAAAAACCAATAACACATTAAAAAGAAATCAACATTCCCTGTAAAAAAGCAATTGGAGTTTTACATCAGATTTGTACTGGAGAATGAAGATTTACCTCCTTTCAGGAACTGATTTTCTTTGTAACATAAAAACTAATTACCTTAATTTCTGATGCTCTCATTATCTGCATAAACATCCACTACTGTGGCAAGAATGTGCCAGGGTCATGGCATATTATTACAGCATGTTTAATTTCTTCCTGAGGCTGATAATCTCCTAAATAGTCAGTCTTGACATTTTAAACAGGGAGGCATTTGTGGCAAGAAAGTCAAATACATCCAACACTGAAGCTGGCTGAATAAACAGAACAAGGCAAAAAATTCTTGAAGTGCAACAAGGAAAAGGCTGAAATAGAGAAAGGGATTGGGGGGTTTCAACAAATAACTTTTACATCTGTGTCAACTACCTGTAACACCAGAATGTTCAACTGCAGAAGAGTTATAACAATGCAGACCTGTGGCTGGCAAAGCCATCATCTCACGGCTATTCAGTTCTCCAAACCTTGTGCTAGCACTAGGAAATGCATTTAGCCGCTTCTTTAACTTCCCTGCATCCACCGTTGGCTTTCAATGCCGTGCAAGTACATTGACTTCTCCCTCATCCCTTGCTCTGCAACTCGCTTCTTCTCTCCTTTAAATAAATCACCCTCTGCAGGATGTTGTGATGTGAGCGTCAGTCCTGCGGCGTAAATTAGAGATTATGGACCTGCATATCTGTACCCAAAATGACCGCAAGATCACCATGTTGTTTGGTGGGAAACGCATCTCCAGTCTGCTTTCTGGTGGGTCAGAAAACCACTGTCACCACCAGCCTTCCCTTAGCACTGTTCCCTGCAGAGACACTGGGATGCCAGGGAGATGGTGACAGCATTGCTCCCATCCCCTGGAGCATCTCCAGATGGAGGCAGGAGGTCTCTGGGTGCCTGGTGGGTTACTGGGTAGATGAAGTTACTGGGTGCTGCTGGACCTCGGTGGAGAAAGGCTCCAGGGCTACCAATACTAAATGCGCAGAAGCAGGTCCATGTCTTCTTCTAAACCATGCACCTCTCATGCATGGTTTGCAACGGCTGTGATGGCCCATCCTCACAGCAGCCTCTGGTCTATCAGGCTGTGCTGTGAACGGCTGCCACGGTTGCCTGCATCCACCCATAAATTTTAAGGAGCAGCAGGGGCTTTGATCCCAGATAATCCCTGTGGGGAAGCAGCTCCCGACCGTCATCTCTGCAGAGTCTACTTTCTCCTATTAAATGTCCACCGGTCACAGCTAACGTGGCCCTGGGCTTTCTCAGGTGCCTCCGTGTCAGGACTTGGGAGCCTTTAAACAAGCCTACACAGGTTGTTTGTGAATGTCCAACATCTCAACCTATTCCCACTCAGGGCAGCTATTCCTCCTCCTTCCCTGCTCTCCTCTTATCAGCTCCTCCTCACCCCTTTCTTATGGTCTGCTGCCTCATCCCTTTCTTTATCAGCACAGGCCACTTCTGTGGGACCCAATCCATCTCTAACCGCTAAGGCCTTCAGAGGATTTAACCTGTAGAAATGAACTTCCCTAACAAGATCCTAAACAATTCAAGTAAGAATTTAATTGACAAGTAGCAGCAGAGACCTGTCTCTGAGCACCAGCCTAGGGGCAGGAATTTGCCGCAGATATTTCAAGCATTTAAATTCTGCTTCTTTTTTCCCTTTCGGTTGTCTAATTCCAAGATCTCAGCAAAGTTCAGAGTGGTTGTCTCCTCAAAGAGATCATCAAGGTTTTGAAACAGATAGAGCTCTTCTTACCTGGGAGCAACAAACCATCTCAGACTTACTGGGTCTTTGTGGAGTGGGTGAGTCCCATAGCTATGGGGTTTCTTACACTTTCCTTGGAAGTATTTGGTGGTGACCACCATTGAAGACCGTATGTCAAATGTGGGTCAAAGTAGCACAGCAACTCCCCTGGTCCTAGATATGTTTGTTACTGGGTTTGGTCATCTCTTCTGCATTCTCATTTTCTCAGAGCTGTAGATTTTCCTCTGTGCTCTGCGATGATCAAAGATCCCAGTCCCAGAAAGGCCAACTGAAGATAATTTTGGATGATACCACCCAAGCCTCAGCTCCCTTCCTTCCTGTGGCTGACCCCATCCAGGTTAGCTGCCAGCTCCCAGATAAATCCTCCTTCAGTAGCTCATGGGCTGTTGAATTGCAGCGGCAGAGTTGGCAGGATTACAGGACTTCCCTTGGGCAGGATGGACACGGTGATGGAGCAGAGACCATAAACTTGGCACCCAGACATGGGCAGTCATGACAACCTTGCAGATGGCATCTCTGTAGTGATGGACCACAGATGCTCTCCACATCTGCTACCCCAGTTGAGGCACAGAGCAGGACAGAAGTCTTCACACCCAGCTCTGCTGTAAAGATGTCTCCTGCTGGGCAAGGTTTGTGGTAGGGAGAACATTTCTTATTATACCAATCCGCTACTGATTAGTAGACAAGTTTCCATCACACCAGGCCTTCTGCAGGTCTGAAATAGAAGCAACAAAATTCTGTGGTGGTTACACTGCACTAGCAAGTGCTTGGAGTTGAACGAGATGTGTTAATTGACTGAAAAAAAAAGTTCAGTGCAAGCTGTTCAGTAATTAAAGGAAGAGGGTGGTAAGATGGTTATTTCCCATGGGGAAAAGAAGGAGTTTATCACCTGTGGTACATGGAGAGTGTGATGGTTTGATGGGGAAGGGAAAGAGTTGTGCTTCCACAGGCACTTTTATTTGTTAGTGAAAAAACATCTTGAAAAAGAGAGAGAGAGCAGAAAATAGAAACTCATAAAATGCCTTCTGCCCTCCCAGACCTGAGTCGTATATACTGAGTTTCCTCTGTGGAAGAAGCCTCCCATCCAATCTCAAACCGGTGCAGAACAAAACAGCAGCCAAAACACAGGAACCCTAACACATTTTAATTGGGTTTTAAATTATCTCTAAGCATCGCTATCTCAACTGTGTGTCTTCTGATATTCTCCAAGCTAGTTACTTAATTAAAATTATTGTAGTCAGAAGAGAGGGGAGGGGTTCAACGTTATTTGAAGACCCTATCACAGGAGTCCCAGCTAGCTGCCAAGGGTCTGGGGAAGAAATGCCGTCCACCTGCTGCTTCCCTACGCCACTCCGTCTTTATTTATGGTAAACTTTGAGGAGCTGGGCTGAAACAAAACACCAGGCTGATACCTGATACCAGCACTGAGCCAGACTCTGGCTGATTTACACTGGGGAACAAAGCCAAAGGGAAATACAACTGCACGAAGGGAAGGAGTTGGCACTGCAGAGTTTGGATGTATGCGATTAGCCAGCACCTTAAAGGAGGTAGTCCATTTTGGAGCAATATTTTTCCTCCTCCTGTATCGTTTTTATTTTCCATATGTTAACATAAAAACCTCCAATGGCCCCTATCCGCTGTTACTTCACATTTCTCAAGGTCATTGACACCCAAAATGTGAAAAATTAGATCAGCGCCTCCAGGCTTGGATCTCGACTACCTAACTGCAAACCTTGAGTGACGCCAGTTGTCTCATAGCAGACTCAGGGCCGTGGAGGCATTAAATAGGCTTGTGTGTGGCCAGGCAAGATGTGGAGCCCAAATATGTGTAATAGTCTTCAGATTTCATTGTATTCCCACGTAAGCCTGTGCCCTGTATCTGCACCATTAACCTCTGAACTCTCCATGACCATAACACCCATGTTTGGGACAAATAAAGCTCAAGAGCTAAACCTCCCAGCCAACCTGGATACCTTGGTATCGTCACCATCACAATATTGAGGGCTGGGGACATCCTAAACTATGATTAAATGGCACCACTTGTATAGCTTAGCTTCCCAATGTTTGGCTTTCATAAGAGCTGTAGGCTGTAAAAGATTTTGACCTTTGTGCATGGGAAAGAGTTTAAAAAGTTTGCAACTCCTGTCTCTGTTTTTAAAGGATGACAATGCAGTGCTTTATAATTCAGAGAGCATTTTTTTAGTGCTAGGTTTTCATCAGGGACTGCCTTCGCTTTGTGTTGCTGGTTGTTGGGGGTGGGAGGTTGGTTTCGGGGAGCTAAGGCTGCTGGCACGGAATGCTGCAGCTGCTTGGTCTGGGACTGGAAAGGCTGAATCACTCTTTGGGTTGAAGTCCAAAACTTCCCACGAACTGGTCTCATCCCAGCAGGGGACAGAGCTTGACGTTGTACGAAGAATCCCAAAGATGAGCAGGAGGAGAACTGAAGTGGGTTTATTGTAGCTTTTTCCTTTCGCAAATTCCAGGCTAAGAAATAAGACAGTGATTGATATCATCACCAAACAGGTCACCTCTACATCAGTTTATCCACTCCTTGTAGGGACCATGCAAAAAGAAAAGAAGGATTGGATCTGGTGGTATCGACCCTAAATAATGCAGCTGTACAGCAATGACCTTTAATCGCCAAGGACAAGCTGGTGCCAGATGCTGTGCCCATGGGTTGCAGCTAAGGTCAACCAGGCAACAGCTAGAAGCCCAGCAGGAGCTGTGGACATCTGGAGGTTCCTTGGAGGTGTGTTGGTCACGACAGGCTCCACCAGGACCTGCGTTATCAACATGACATTTTCAGAACCATCAGTGGTCCAGGAGGTCTGGGTCCTGGGTGCATCAGCATGAAATGTCAGATTGCATTTGACCAGCTCATTGGGGGGAAGCCAATGTGGCCTCTGGGCTTTGCTTATGCTGATCTACGCCTAAAAATACTCCTCCCTTGACCTAGATGTTTTACATGAAGAAGTCATGTGAGTAACACATGGCTCAGGTGTCAAACTGTTGCATCTGTGGAGCGCAAACCCTTGCTGGAAAGCCTGAAATGACGTGAGGAGCTAACGCATCGCTTAACTCATTCTGGTCAGTTCAGGTTCAGATGGCCAGAGCATTCTATTTCAGTACTGTCAGGATCACGAGGTGTATTGATTGGATCTCCAGATTAATTAATGTGCTGTGAAATGCACGGTGGCAGTGCTGAATGCTGATCCTCAGCAGATGCAACTTGATATTCAGTTGGTGAAAACACTAATTTCAGCCTGGCTGAGACTCGACGTGCACAGCCCCAAGTGTCTTCTTCATACAATAAAAGCAAATAGCCAGGATTAAAAAAAACAGACCGCTTGCCCACTGCTCCTGCACCCCACTCTGCAATCACCTTAGCTCATCTCAAAAGGGGTCTTTCAAATCCTGCCTTTCATTTTAAAAATGATTAATCTCCATTCCCACCAAGAATAAAGGGACCTACAATGGGCTTTGCATTCAGCAAGGAAAACCAAGAAAAAGAGCGAGCAACCTTTCATACACCATCAGTCATGGGCTACTGGTTTTTGGTAGAAGAGCTGACAGCAGTTGTGCCAGAACCAGAAGGGACCTAGCTGTAGGCACAGCTTGTTAGAAATGACCTGGGAGCCGTGAAAACTCGCCTCCTTTGAAACGAGTATGAAACAGTTTGATTTTTTGCTCCATTTAATGTGGGCTCAGCAGGAGCTGGAGATGGGTGCCAAAGGGAAGCCAAGCAAAAATCACTCAGCCGAGCCTTCCCAATGCCTCTGCTGCTCGCCAGGGCATTTGGTTACAGAAGCGTGAGTTCCTCTCGCTCGTGCCAAACATATTGCTACAGGATGAGTAATTTTGCTTTTATAAATTGAGCCGTCACTGGGGGTGGGCGGACGGTAACACAGAATTGTGCACACTTCTCCCAGTCCTTCCCACTCGGATAACTCTGGAGCAATCTGGGTTTAGTAATATTGCTCAAAGCACTTTAGTTTTAAACCTGAATTTAAAAAAAAAAACAACAAAAAAACCCCAACAAATTGAGTTTTTCAAAGCTAGGGAGGTGGCCTTTCTTAAGCCCAGCTGTTTGCTCTGAGGTGGAGAAATGTGATTTTGCAGATTCAAAAACTGGTGCTTGAGGAAGTTGATTGAAGTGCTCAAGGTTTCCCATGGAGAGAAACTGGTTGAATAACGGCAGTTATGGTTCACTTTTTTTTCTTAACATTTTGGAACTTGAAAAATTAGTAAAACAAGTAGGAGTCTTTTTCTTCCATAGTGTTAAAGCTGCTTATAATAATAACCAGCACGACTGAGGATTAATTCTGTCAGCATCTCTGTTGTATCATATCAGATCTTTTTTATATTTATTTTGTCATTTCCATCTTCCATTACATCTGAGGAAGAAGAAAATTGACAGGTCCTAATTTCCACTCTGTTCTGCTTAAATCAGATTAGGCTAATTTATAACAACTCAGTAATTCACATTTCTTTTCTTAATGGGAAAACCTAAATCCCTCTCTGCCTGCCTTTCTAAAACCAGTTCGAATTATTTTCTGAGCAAAATCAATCCAGCAATGCGCAGTTGTAATGGAGGAGATCGTACCTTTTCCTCTTCATCTGAGCAGAAACAAAGGAAAATTATAAATAAAATATTTAATATTGTAAAGGTTTCACTGATCAAAGCAGGTGGGAAAGGAGAAGGGCAACTGAAGACTGAAGATTTGTGTCATAGCTTCAGGGGAACATCACCTACTGCTATTCCCCTGGGCAAGGATTTTCATTAGAATATGTCCTTATACTAATTATCTGTAACTGGACTTTTCTTCCGTCTCTCTCATGATTATGTTATGATTATTATTTCAAAGGTAGACAATATTTTGGCAAACAACAACTTGGCACCGGGGAGAGAGTAAAGACCAGCTGCTGTTATTTAATGGTGATGTGAATTTGAATGCAATAGGATGCCACAAGTCAGCGATGGAAGGGACTGTCCTTTTACTGCACTCCATGTAAGTGCAGGACATAATTTCTTCCTAAAAAAATGGATTTAGATAATTCACTAGAACTTTGCCATATAAAAATATGTGCCCTTTTTGTAGCTAATACCAGATCTATAAGAAAGACGACTGTGTGCCACCACTGGGAAAAACTTTGAGATGAGCAACCAGGCAAAACAAGCTACAGAAAATGGATTCCCATGCATTTGGAGTGAAATGCAATGGGTTGTAAGGTGAAAAAGAATACCTTTGGGTTATATTAAGGATGAATTGTCCCCAAAGATTTGGGTTCACTTCTTCGGCAACAAGCTCTATCCGATGAGCCCAGTGAGCGATGCCTCAATGGAGCGTGTGTCTGTCCCCTGATGATTCAGAACTTCAGGCTGCTCCCAATGACAAACCGTTCCTCACCCTGCCAATATTCCCACTGAAATTCAGTAAGATGAGTAAAACGGGAGTCAAAAAAAATCCACATCTCAAGTAGTACTCCCCTCCTATCAACTGCTCTGTTTTCACAGCGTTATTGCTGTTATTTTTGGACACAGCAACCCACATTTCCTGCTAAGACTCGTTTCCACTATAATTTATAGTCTTATTTCTACAGAGGGTTGAAGGTTCTTTGGATTGCAATAGAAAACATGTTGCTTATCTTGCTGGTGTAGGTCCAGTGGTCGTCTGCCTGAGATGTGGTAGGCTCATCTTGGTCAGCGTAGGAGCTGTACACAAACCACCTGCGGTGCTCCTCGCTGACGGATTCTTATTTTCATGCAAGAAGCATCACACTCTTGTCCTGTCTGGGGGCTGCTCCACTGGAAGTCAGGAGAAGAGGTGCTAAAAGCAGATTTCACAGGGATGAGCTGGGAGACGTCTGCAGCCTTCACATGTCCCATTCTGTCTGTAACAAAACCTGATTTATTTTCTAGCCCAGGCCTGCAAAAACTCCAGGAAACAATTGAATTAACTGCGATGCTGGCTATGATACACATTTGAACTTGTATGGAAAAGTCTAAACTTTAATTTGATTTATGCCTGTAACAACATTTGTGTTTATACTAATAAATGCAACACATATATGGTAATCCCATAAAGGGCAGTTATCTGCTCTGAGCTGAAAATGGCCCAACTAAACCCAGATAAGACCATGTGCACGGAGGCTGACAGCATCATCTCCCCTTACTTGTCTATGTCTAAAACACTAACAAAAGTGTCCAATGGAAATGGGGATCTCTGGAACGAGTCCTTTCAGAGTGCAAATGCCCTTTGGGGCTGGATCTCCTTCCAAGTGGCCCCGAGATCTGTGTGTCCACCAGTGCTCGCATCTCCATTACCAAAATTTCTGTCTTATTTTTATGGTGGGAGTATTGGCTTCTTTTCTGTGTAATTTATCGTTTCAGGGCACAGTCTTCTATTGATGCAATCTTGTTAGCAGATGAAATATAGACTTGAATGCCAACACAACTCACTTCCAGTCCAAGTGGTGTATCCCAAGCAATGGACTCACTAGTGCTCCAACTCCTCCAAGGCATCAGAACTGGGGCAAATCCGGGTGGAAGAGAAGCTGCAAGAAAGCATATGGGGACAAAGAGTACCCCAGCAGGGAGAAACCTGGGAGAGGGGAGGACTCTACCCATGTCCCAGGGGCCCAACTTAAACGCCTCTATGCAAACATGCGTAGTGTGGGGAATAAACACGAGGTGTTAAAGATGTGCGCACGCCTGCAGGGCTGTGATCTTATTGGGATCATGGAGACGTGGTGGGATGGCTCCTGTGGCTGGAGTGCTGGAATGGAAGGATACAGGCTCTTTAGGGAGGACAGGCAGGGGAGACAAGGGGGTGTCGTCCTCTATGTCAATGACCAGCTGGAGTGCATGGAGATCTGCTGGGGATGGATGGGGAGCTGACTGAGAGCTTATGGGTCAGAATTAACCAGGTGACATTATAGTGGGGGTCTGCTACAGGCCACCTGACAAGGGAGACCAAGTAGACAGATAGGAGCAGCCTCACATTCACAAGCCATGGTCCTCATGGGGGACTTCAACCACCCTGATATCTGTTGGAGGGACAACACAGCAGGGCACAAGCAATCCAGGAGGTTCCTGCAATGTGTTGATGATAACATCCTTCTGCAAGTGATAGAGGAGCCAATGAGTAGAGGTGCTATGCTGGACCTTACTCTCACCAACAAGGAGAGGCTGGTGGGGACTGTGAAGTTCAAGGGCAGCCTTGGCTGCAGTGGCCATGAAATGGTGAAGTTCAAGATCCTTAGGGCAGCGAGGAGGGCGCACGGCAAGCTCGCTACCCTGGACTTCAGGAGAACAGACTTTGGCCTCTTCAGGGATCTGCTTGGTAGAGTACCATGGGATGAAGCCCTGGAGGGAAGAGGGGCCCAATAAAGCTGGTTAATATTCAAGGATCACCTCCTCCAAGCTCAGGAGTGATGCGTCCCAACAAAGAGGAAGTCAGGCAAAAACACCAGGAGGCCTGCGTGGATGAACAAGGAGCTCCTGGACAAACTTGAACACAAAAAGGAAGCCTACGGAGGGGGGAAGTAAGAACAGGTAGCCTGGGAGGAATACAGAGAAATTGTCTGAGCAGGCAGGGATCAGGTTAGGAAAGCTAAATCCCTGATAGAGTTAAACCTGGCCAGGGACATCAGGGGCAGCAATAAAAGCTTCTATAGGTACATCAGTGATAAAAGGAAGACTAAGGAAAATGTGGGCCCTTTCTGGGAAGAAATGGGTTACCTGAGACATGGAGAAGGCTGAGGTACTCAATGACATTTTTGCCTCAGTCCTCACTGACAAGTGCTCCAGCCACACCACCCAAGTCACAGAAGGAAAAGGCAGGGACTGGGAGAATGAAGAACTGCCCACCATAGGAGAAGATCAGGAGAAGAAGGCTGCATCTCTTTATACTTCCCCTCTGCTCCGCTCTCTGAGACCCCACCTGCAGTACTGTGTTCAGCTCTGAGGCCGCCAGCATAAGAAGGACATGGACCTGTTGGAGCAGGTCCAGAGGAGGCCATGAAGGTGATCAGGGGGCTGGAGCACCTCTCCTATGAAGGCAGGCTGGGAGAGTTGGGGTTGTTCAGCCTGGAGAAGAGAAGGCTCTGGGGACACCTTATAGCAGCCTGCCAGTACTTAAAGGGGGCTTATAAGGAAGATGGGGATGGACTTTTTACAAGGGCCAGTAGCAATAGGACAAGGGGTAATGGTTTTAAACTAAAAGAGGGGAGATTTAGATTAGATATTAGGAAGAAGTTCTTCACTGTGAGGGTGGTGAGGCACTGGGACAGGTTGCCCAGAGAGGTTGTGGCTGCCCCATCCCTGGCAGTGTCCAAGGCCAGGTTGGATGGGGCTTGGAGCAACCGGGTCTAGTGGAAGGTGTCCCTGCCCATGGCAGGGGGTTGGAACTAGATGGTCTTTAAGGTCCCTTCCAACCCAAACCATTCTGTGATTCTATGACCTCAGCCACATCTCTATGGGGCTCCTACCTCCCTACCTCCTTCTAAAGAAAAATTCAGTTGACCAGAAATCCTGTCACTTGTCCGAAAGGTGGTTCAAGAAATGGAAATCTATTTTGTTGGTCCTTTTTTCCTTTTATTGATGATTCAGAGCTGGCAGTCAGGAAATCTGGTTTTTCCTCCCAAGTCTGTTATGGACTCCCAGTATGGCTGGGAACACTTCTCCACAGAATGACCTGGTGATACCAGGTCTGTTAGGTGGCTAATGAGCTGATAGCTGGCTGGCTGCTGCATGAATGCCCTGGTTCTTCTAGATGAAGTCCCTAAATATTTTTAATTTCCACATGGCCCATATTTTTCAAAATGTTTGGATACAGAGTTGCAGCGAATCGAGCCCCCACGTTGGTGTTACCGAGCTATGCACACTCCTCAAAATGCCAAAGATGCCTCATGGGATTTTCAGAAGTGTCTAGGCACCTAAATCCCACTGGCTTAAGAGGTTGAAGCCTACTCTGTTCAGGAGCTTTTGAAAATCCCAGCAGCGTCACTCTGAATCCCATAGGTTGCATTGCTTTCTCCAGGACAATGCCTGGTTTCTGCTACATTTTCTGATGGCTTGGGCTTATTTGCCATTACAGGAAGGTTACCCTGGTAGTTAGACTTTTCTTTCTGGGCTAAGGAGGAGATTGCTTTACACAACGCCTTTCATCTTCCCTAATATGCTCCATATTATCCTCTTGATTTCTTCCATCTGGGCAAATCTTTTGTTGACCTCACCTGAAATCTAAAACCTTTCAAAATAAGCCCTTCCACTTCTCTCCTCTGATCCAGTAACGGTGGATGTGACTGGGAGGTCAGAAGTCTGAGATTAGTCGTGACCTCACTCTTGGGCTTCGCATTGGCAGTAGGTTAGAGGCTTTGAACTTGGCATCCTGACAAATTGTTATTACTACATACCAAAAATCAGCTCACCCTCGTGTCTGTGGGAGGGTATGGAAGGAAAGACAGGGGAGATGGATTCCTTCAAAGAGCAAAGCTATTCCACACAGCATGACACCGAGACAGGAAGGTTTAACCCAAGAACCCCAAGGTAAAATCTTGACAGACACTAACTTCTAAAATACAGCCCAGAAATGCTCTTAATTGAATCCTAACTGGCTCAGATGATGTGGACAGTGAATACTACTTGAGCTTTTATTTTTAGAGGGTGAGCTGCCAACGTCTCATGAAAACTGAGTAGGGACCAGATTTCTGCACTGAATGACTCTCACATTTTACAAATCCAAGAATAAATAAAGTCAGGCTGACATGAATATTTAGTCTATAACCCCAAAAGACGTGACAAGATCTTCAGGGTCATCTGACTCTGCTATCAGAGGCAACTGCTTTGACAAAGGATGTTTTCAAAGGTATCAACCTCCATCTGAAGAGATAAATTTTCATTTAATTTAATGTTAACCTTCATTATTTTCTATTTTCAGCCTGGAGAAATGAAGCTATTGCAATCTTCTCTCCGTCAGACTGTGAGTATGTGCGCATACTCATGTCTGTCCATTCCCACTGTAACAGCATCCGACTCCGTTGGCCAAGCTCAACCACACTTGAAGGAGATTAGAAGCCAAAGAGGTTTTGCTTGGTATCCCCCTGAGAGCAAGGCTTTCTAGCCAGTCAAGCAGAGAGAGGCAGACCCATAACCACACCGAAGCCAGACAAATTCAACTTGGAAATAGAGTCTGCGTTTTTAACAGCACGGCTGTTAAATGAGAAAAGCTTCAATCGGATTTTGTGTCTTCTTAGGCAGCAGAGTCAGTCAGCCTCAAGACACAAATCCAGAGGAAACCTGGCTCCTTTCGATCCAGAACTACCTATTTCTTAGATTTTAAAGTCACAGTGGGCCATAAGATCATCTATTCTGAGCTCCATATAATATGGACCATAAAATTGCATACTCCAATAAGGAACCCAATAACTTGTGCTTGGCTGAAACCTCTGTTCCAGCAGGCATCTGCTCACAATTTGAAAATATCTGAAGAGGAAGAATCTACTACTTTCATTGGTATTTTGTCTCAACACTTAATCATTCCCACTGTTAAAGCACTGGGCCTCATTTTGAAATGAAATATGTCTGCTTTTAGGTTCCGGCCTTGGACCTCTGATAGACTACAAGGCTCTGTTGCCTCTGGGTGTTTTCTCCTGAGGACGAACTTCTACCCTTCTTGAGCCTTAGTAAGTGAAGCAGGTGGAGATCTAGCATGAGACTTGTTTTTCCTAGGCTTTTGAAACTTTTTGTGACTTTTCACTTTTTGGGGGGGGCCTTTTAAAATAGGTTGACATAGCAATAGCTTGGACAAACTAGATTTTTATTGGTGCAGTCAATGCACATGAGAGACATAAACAGGGAGAAGGGTGAGGGGTGAAGAGGCAAGAATTCAAACAACCCAAGAGTCTCATTTCTCAGTCTGGTGTGGGCCTTTGATGGTGTTAAAATCTTCATGTTTTTTGATAACATCATCTCCTTTCCTAAAATTATTAAGGCAGAAACTAGCTTCTCAGAGGGATCCAGAGGAAGAAGCAGTGACACATTCAGAGCTCATGAGAGGCTTCCACTAAGGATGGGGAAGGGCTGGAGAAGGCACAGAAATGATAATGTGATATCCTCATGACTTGCTGAGCATGTCCCAGAAATGGTGTCTCATACAGTTTCCTTTCTGGGGTTCTTCTGGCACAGCCCGGCTAGGTCTCATCTCTTGCTCTAAAGGATGTCCAAATTTAAATGCAGTAGACAGGAGAGCACAGAGGTTATTCTTAGTCAATCTGATGGAGTTCACGGAGGGTGAAAAGCAGAATTTGAATATTTGTGCAGATAGACTTCAGCTCTTAAGGCCCTCACTGCCTGGCCCAGTGGTAACACAGCCCATAAATCTCTCCTCGCATAGTTTTCATTTTTAAGTTCTGCTTTAAAACAGAAAACCTGCATCTGGTGGAAAAATAAGCCAAGTATAACAATGGCTCATGGGGTGTGGTGGTAAAGCAATTACATATCTCACTGTGGATGAAGAACCATGTCTTGGAACCTTCCTCTAGGTTCAGGACACTGACCACCTGCAACAGCTTCATCCATCACGGGTCACTGGCAGATGGGTCATGGGATGCACAAATTAGTAAGGGTGCCTTCAGCTGAGGGCCAGCCTCTGGCTGTCAGCAATGACCCCATCTACAGCCCAGCCCCGTAGGAATGCAGCAGCTAAAGCCACAGAGACTGTCCACACACAGTTCTCCATCGCCGTCACCAGCAGAAAGCAAACTGGGCCTTAAAAGGGAAAATGATGAGTCAGAAAAGGGAAATTAGTTAACGTAGGTTTGGGGAAGTCTAGACTGCAAGGATGCAGCATGTCCTTCACTTCACACAATGTTTTTATTTCCTTGATTATTTTTTTTTTTTGCAGAAGAGTTGGAGGGGAGCAAACAAGGTTGCTGACCTGTCGAATGCATGTCTATCTTCACAAGCACGCTGTTGAGCGGGCAACTTATCTTTGCATGGGCGAAGAAAACAGGGACCTACCCAACACTTTGTGGCAGCCTGATGTTATTGCCTCACTGGTATATGCCAGAGGAGATGGGAGCACTTGTGTTGTCCTGCAGATGCTTTTTTTTCTTTCCTGATCCTTCTCCACTGCATTGCACTGAAGACTTCTTGTTTGTGGGTCTGCTGAGAAGAGATACCCCTACATCTCCCAGACTTAAAGCATGGGACATCCAAAACGAAGAGAAAATTGGATTTTATAGGACCTCGGCCAACGAACTCTTCCGAGTGCAACGGCACCGGTCTGTGTGAAGCGTGTGAAACAGCACTAACAAGGAGAGGAAGAGGGTTTAACCTTTGTTCCAGAAGACATAAATCACCATCCAGAGGGTGAAAAATGAGTAGCAACTCTACGGCTGTAAAATCCACACACTATGCTAGGCTAAGAAAACAGCAACATTGGAAGTAGTAAATTTCCAGAGCCCAAAAGGAGCTCAGTGGCTTTCCAAAGGCATTAAATTGTCCCCAAAGCCTCTTTGGCAACTTTGGTAAGCTGCCTGACTTTCATCCCTCAGGGAAAGAAAGGGGCAGGTTTTCCCCATCTTGTCCTCATTCCTCCCAGCTCAGAGGAAGGCAGAGGCTTCAGCCCAGCTCCTCTCCATGTAGACAAAGTGAGGGTCCATGAGGACATGTATTTGCTCCCATCCTGCACATGTCCAGCCCACCACCATCTGCGCAAAGAAATTTCTCGCCTGATCTCTTAGTCGCAGGGCCATGCTGTCATCTTAGGTGTCCCTAGCCCTGTTATCTTTAATGGGGTCCATGATTTAATGCCATCAGTGGAAGCCACCATAAAGACTCTACCAACTTCGATGGAGGTTTTTAACAAGGGACAATGTGGTTCACACTGCAATTCCCAGTCCGTTGCTTGAAGCTTGTGGGAAAACACCGGATCAGCCTGTCCTGCAGCAGTGGAGGGCTCTGGTAGGTCTCCAGGTTTGGTTTTCCGAGGATGGTTTTGCTGGAGTTGCACTTCTCTGTGATAGATGCTCAAGAGTGAAGAGAGGAGAAGAAAGGATAGAAAGTGCCTTGAACATTTCAGGAATGGTTTCACCGGGATGACAACAAGGTCTTCACTTCATGAACCCTTGGAGGCTGGTGAGGACAGTGCTGGAGAGGGAAAAGGGAGGAAGGAAGGGCTGCTGGCAGAATAGGGAAGGCTAACAGGGATACATATAAAAATAGAGCATCACACGCAGGGGCACAGGTCTGGTTTCATGGCTTTTTCTGTCTCTGGCAGGCCACTCTTTAGCTGACGGGTACTATACTTTATTAGGGTTGTTCCCTGAGACGTGGATGAGATAATGCAATGAATTATAAATCATTCACTTCTGAGTCATCCTCTAGGGAGTTCACAAAAGACACAAAGGCCTTCAGCTACTCCCAGGTGTATGTGCTGTAGAAACATCCAAACTGGGTGCAAAAGGAGCAGACATTCATATGCTACTACAGCACAAAAGTATTTAACCATTTAAGGTCTATGCCAAAATATAACGGCATAAACAGGGACCATCCCATTTTAACCAGTTGCGCTTAGCAAGCCAGTCCCCTGACAGCAGAGCATGGCTCTCTCCCCTGCAGGCTGTTTCGTGAGCCTGCCCACTGTGACACGAAAGCTTATCTCAGTTTTGAGCTCTGGCATAGACATCTTGTCAACCACCACCTCCAACCCAGCTCATGCTCATGTTCTTCCAGCAAGACGTGCTGGCACCTCCCTGCACATTTCACGGTATGTTTTTATTAGTCCGGGCACGTGCATACATTCTTCTTTTTTCTTTTTTTTTTTTTTTTTTTCCTTAACTCCATGTCCTACATGTTTTTGAACCTGAAAGGGAAGGACTTCTTGGTTTTACAGGTTTGGATTTGTTCCTTTGGATTTAGGGCCGTATCTCCTAACAAAAACAAAATGCTGGAGTCCAATCTGTCAAATTAAAGCAAAGATTTACCAAAGGAAAATATGCTTACAAAGTAAATATAAATTAATTTAATTGGTTCCTATTATCACTTCTATTGGAGCCTGCAAGTATAATCTGGTGCTGAAGTAATTAATTGGGTGTGAAGTAGCTACTGTGCCAAAACTCACTTGTAGGGAATGAAACTCACAGACTTCTTGGCCTGACTGTTACCTGCAGCGTCTTGGCTTTGTTATTTTGCAGAGCGGAGCAAATCACAGTGCCGAGCTGTGCAATCAAACGCTCAGATAAATGCCTCACTTTGTGTTTTCATGATGGGGTGGTTACGACTACAGGCATTTTCCCACCCGGGTCAGGTTGAGATTGGTTTCAGAGGGGAAGTCATCGGACAGGTTTAGCGCTGCTGGGATTGCAGGCACTTATTTTTGTGGTTTTCTGTGGCTTAATATAGTCTCGGCTTTAATGGCCCTGTTTTTTTCCCCTCCTTGCTCTGGCCTTGCAATAAAGGAGCTTTGTCTGGTGGTTTGCAGAAGGGATGGGGAGCAGAGGATGCTGCGATTGCGCAGCTCTGTTCTCACCAGCGGCAGCAATGAGAGAGTCACCACTCACGGTCTTTCACTCCATTTTGCCAGGACAGCCCCTCGTGCAAGCTGGGAATTAGCTTAGGCAGCCCTTCTGGATCAGAAATAACCCAGGCTCAAGTAATGCAGGGATTTTGAGATCCTGACGTGTCCTGACATGATGCTCAGCTGCCGCAACTAAAGCAAACAGCAGGCATGGCTCTCCATGATGCT
The DNA here is from genome assembly GCF_000737465.1 of Haliaeetus leucocephalus. NCBI lineage: Eukaryota > Metazoa > Chordata > Aves > Accipitriformes > Accipitridae > Haliaeetus > Haliaeetus leucocephalus. Next base: position 4,935,608 of record NW_010972972.1, on the reverse strand, counting down.
TCTTCCCAACTCCTGCACTTTTGGGGCCCCGGGTGCTTCTCCCCATGCTTCTCTCCAGCCTCCCATGGCACCTTCCCACTACCTTTATCTGCCATTTCAGTGAATTCCCTCTTCCTCGGCGGCAGCATCCACAAGTGGAGCTTGGCACCGCTCTCCCATTTATCACTCACCTCAGCCTGCAGCATCTCTAACAAGAGGAGTCCCTCTTATTTTGTAATTATGTGACGTTCAGAACCCCAGCTCTTCCCTGTACTGGGTAAAGATGGAGCTGAGCTTGGGAATTTACCCCACACTTACGCATTTACTTTTTCTCCACTGCATCCAAAGCAAGCAGGATTGTAGCTGCTAAATGCCCCCAGGAAAGCTGGTGTGATGCTGGGACGGTGCTTGGCGAGAGGTGCTGGATGGCTGTCACAGGGTCCAGGCTGTTCTTAAGGCACAGGAGCAAAAATTAACTCCAAACACATCTTTTTCTGACCCTTACCCATGTACCTCCTGCCTACGGGGTCTCGCAGGCAGCTTGCCACCATGTGGCTTTTGGGGGCTGCTTGAAAGCACGCACAAAGATTTTAGAGTGACAAAAAAACATGAAAAATATAAGGACTTTGGAGTGATTGCTGCCCACCCAAAGCCCTGACCAAGACTAGAAATGGGCTTCGGTGGGGACAAGCCTTTACATGCCGGGACACCAGCTCTGCTCCCTGGAGTCTTCAGTGAAAACAGCCAAGACAAAAGAAGTGCTGCTATTATTACAGCTGACAAAAAATGGACCAAAAAAAAAAAAAAAAAAAGCGCTTTCTGAGCAACAACCCAGCCTTAGCAGGAACAGTCTGATCACTATTTTCCAATCTTTTCCCTCAAGGGAAAGCAGAGACTGGCCCTTATCTTGTAGCCTTTTAAAGTAGCATCAGTGTACTGGTTTTTATTAAAAGATTTGATTTGTTTAAAATTGTGCAGGTTTTGGTTTGTGAAATTTATTTATTTCCACCCCTTTCTCTCTCTCTGTATAAATATATATATATATATGTATTTAACCAAAGACTTATTCTTAAATATGGATTTCAACAAGGGCCAACAGCTTCTTTAAGGTGTCTGAAGATTTTTGCTTAACTCCCAGCCCTGCCAAGGCCTCCTTTGTGCATCCTCGAGTCCCTCCCTCAGTTTTCTTGTATCTACAGATTTGGCAAATATGATCCTGCATCACTGGTGGGACAGAGAAATAAAGCAATTCTTGCTCGCCAGCCACACAGATCCTCCTGGATGTTGGATGCCCAGGACCAAGGGGGTCCAAATCACAGGGTCTTGTTTTATTTTGGGGAGAAAGTCCTGGGGCACGGAGGAGAGAGCAGGAACCAAGCTCTCTCAGGATGGCATGGGTGCACCCCAATACAAATGCACCCCGGACACAAGGGTCTGGTCCCCAGCCAAATCCCCCCCCAGACCTCGGGGGCTCATGGGGGGCATTTGCCAAGGGTAGCGCTTCCCTGCAAAGCCCCAGTGGTCATCAGGGGAGGAAAAAAACCCTGACCGCCCCGGGTAGCCTCACCGTGAACTGCCGGGGCTGGGAATGATCGCGGCTCACAGGCCAGCCCGGGCTGGGGAACCTCATAAATCATGTGGAAGTGCAGAGTTATGAGTTTCCTCAAACAAACACCGCTAATTGCAGTGTGCTCTGATTGCTGGTGCGAGGCCACGTAACTCGTTGGCGAGCCTGGGGAGGGGGATGCTGGATGTGGTGGTGCAATTTTCATGGGGGGGGGGGAGATGGACTAACACCCCCCCATGAGGTGCAGGGCTGGAGTACAGCTCAGATGAACATCATTCCCTGCCAGCTCCTTCCCGGAGTTAGCAACCTCAGTGTGCAATGCCTTAGCCCTGCAAATTGTCTGAATGTGCCCAATTTTGCTCTTTTTTTGAGGCCAGCACTTCCCAGTGAAGTAAAAAGAAGCTCAAACTGGGAGGAAAGGCAAGCATCAATGGGAGCTCCATCTGTGAAGGGTGATTACTCGGTGGTGCAAACGCTCCAGGGCTGGGTCTTTGTAGTAAAGCAATCCTTGTGATCACTCCACCCCCGAGCCAAGTGACTCAGAGTAAAAATAATTAAATATGTTAATAATTATCAGGGCCCCCTTTGATTAAAACAAATAAAGCTTGCGGTGTGTAAGCAAGGAGGAATGCATAGGTTTGCAGGGCTCGGCTCGCAACCGGGAGCTGATAGCAAAAGCCGATGCGATGCCTGGGTCAGGCATCAGAGGAGCGTGGGGGAAAGCTTGAGTCCAACCCAACTGGAGATGTCAAGGGTGGCCAGGTCCCTGCTGTAGCAGTTGCCCCCATCCTTGATCCCAGCGTGCTGCCCCAAGGCCGGAGATGAAATGGGGGACTGGAGGCATCACATCTCCACATCTCAGCCCACCCAAGCGGGAGACCACGCGGGTTTTGGGTAGCTGGTCCAGGAACCAGCAACGCACAAAGTGCCGGTGGAAGGTGGGAGGCAATTTTGGAAGGCGAAGAAAACGTTAAATATAATTAATTACACCCTGAAGGGTGTTCATTCAGGAGCCCTGGGCACCCGACGGGTGGAGGAGGGCACTCCCGAAGGGAGATTTGGATCTCATGGGGGTTCGGTTGGAATTCTGAGGTACCCAGAGGAAGGCCAGTCTCACGGCTTGGCCACTTCAGCGCAGTGCTTGTAGGCTGAAGCTGTGCCATGAACGGGCTTTTCTGTGCCAAGCCTTGCCAAAACGCCGGTCTGGCTTGAGGCAGGATATGGTGGACACTGTACTGAGCTTGGAAGGCAAATGCAAAAGCATTCCAGAAGAGGTGGGCATGCCCAGACAAGCGGCCCCTCTGCTCCTTGCTTATCATGGGGTGCTTGTCCCCTCTCTCCTTGGAGCCAAAGGCAGCATCTGTGCCCGTTGGGCTTTCTGACCAGCAGCGGTCTCCCTCAAATGCCAGAGATCTGCACTTTTGGCCAAGGGAGGAGATAGTGCTGGTGTGGTGCTTGCACAGGAGAGCACGGAGCTCCTCTCCTGTGCTGGAATGTGGCCGGGGGCAGGCAGGCGCTCACAGCCGAGTCTGGAGAAGCCTTTCCACGGCTGTTTTGATCTCTCAAGTGTACAGGTGATAAGAATCAGGGCCTGACGCACTGGGAGGACATATATAGACATAGCAAAATGCGCCTGTGGAGCAGGAGGGTGAGTTTGCACCGTATCACGCTCAGGATCAGTGACGCTCTAGGGAACAAATACCAAAACCTACTGACAGGGTGCATTTCCCATACGGTGCTTATGCAGCACCACACTGCACCCATGTGTGTAACACCACGTGCACGTTATGGCCATGCTGACTGCCAGGAGCTGAAGAAGATCCACCTACTTCAGTTTCACCATAGCTTTTGGGGGCAAACTCAAGGTTGAGTGAAGCTGCAGCCATTGCATGAGCAAACAGAGCATCCCAGGGAGGAAACGCTCTTTGTATCCCAAAGCATTTTTATTCCCAGGATAGAGCTCACGTGAAACATAGGACTCAGGTTGTGCTCACTGAGTGGAGTTGAGTGTCCCAGTTCATGAGCAGAAGCAGATTTTCCACTGAAACCTCTGGGGCAATCTGTGAGCACACAGCAAGACGACCCAACCGGTGGGAAGGGGAAGCAGGAAAAAAACCCAGATCCAGTTCAAACCAATGGGGAACCTGAGGGAGATTCAACACAGCCCCCCCTCCCTGGAAATCAGCCAGGGCACTGGAGCTACCGCCCCTTCACAAGCCCAAAAGGGACCCAAAGACAGACAGCAATGAGACTACCTCCAAACAGGACACAGATCTCAGACTTTTTCTTCCCACTCCTGGAGATGGGGCATGGGGAGGGAGGGTAGCCACTGCCAACACCTTCTGCCATGTGGTCTGTGTCTGTTACTTTGCATCCCGCTGCCCCGCTAATAAAACAAGTGATGTCCTTGTAGTGCTTTCCAGGGGGAAAACATAAAATGCATTTGCCGTTAGTTTATTTTTTTAAAGCCCTATTTAAGAAAAGGAGAGGAAAGGGATCCTTGCAAGGGCCACACTTGCTAACAGGAGAGAGCAATACGCTTGATTGCTCTTTCTTGTCCCACAGTACCTCACTGACTCCCTGGGAAGGCAAAAAAAAAGGGGGTTAGGTGATGTAGCTATACAGCGTATAAAGCAGCAGCTCCTTAACACATGGTTGTAGTTATGCAGCTGGGGAGCGGACACATATTTTGGGAAGATACCTGGCCAGTGTGCAGCCAGCTGTGATCTGATATCCAGGGTAACTGCGCCACCTCATGGTCCCCAGAGCCAGAGGGTTCAGAAGTGGCAATCGGATCCATGGTGTGACTCACGTTCACCGAAAAAGCATCTTCACAGCCGCCTCTGAGAAAAGCTGCAGCAGCTTTACTCACTGTAGTGAAGTCACCTCCTTTAGTAAGGCCAGGTGGGGATTTGCTCCATGGATTACTGCCTTACTTTGACAATAGTCCCAACAGTCTCCAGATGAACTATTCCTTCTAAAACAATGACGAAATAAGATCTGGAGACATCTTTCAATACAGATGTCCCCTGCCTGCTCTGGGACTCCTCCTTAGAGCACATGTGTTGCTTCTTCATCCAGTCCTGCTTTAAGAGACCCGGTCCCTGTGGCTCCAGCTGCTTCCCTGCAGATGTGAGCTTGCAGCCCAATGGATCCCATCCTGGAGAAGGGCTGTCCCAGATTATCATGTCCTGCTTCCCTTTCCTTTGATCCACTTGAATAATCTCTCCCGTTTGGCACCCCTGGCAGCCCTTCTTTTAGCCTCCTGTTCTCACCCTTCTCACACTTGCAGCTGATTGTTGGCTGTGTCTCTTACAAGCTGTCACTTGGGCATTCACGCCTGGATTTTCCTGGTTTTTCCCTCCATAAGAGGTGTGTGGGAGTTTTCATCGACTTAAGTCCAGCAGAAGATAGTCACCTAGTGCTCTCCCACAGTGAAAACGGAGAGCGGGGTATCATGAGGGTTAAGCAAGCCCACCCCAATTTGGCTATCTAACATAGTCCTACAACCGCCCTCTGGAAATGTCCCACTTTTCACCAGTCAGCTATGCTTATTTGAAGCCCATAGATGGCTACAGTTGACCTGAACCCCGATGTACATGTGTCCTACCTGCCTCCTACCGCCCTCAGTGATGAGCACCTCCACCTTTTTCCACTCGCCTTCATCCTTCTGCTGCTTCTGCAACCAAATGCATTGCCGAGTCCTTGAGCTTAACTTCATCCTAACTGCACACGGAGAGACTGTCTGAAAAATCTCACTGGCTTCTTCCCCTCCTAATTTGTGGTGCACAGTCAACCCTGTCCAGCACCCCTGCTGTCTCCTCCTTATCCACGTTCAGCCATGCAGATTGCATTTCCATGGATGAATTCCCTTTGCCTCATTGATCCAGCACCAGTCCTTGTCTGCAGTGAGATAATGATGGAGATCACCATTAATTTATGACAATGTCACACAGACTGTGTGTCCACGTATCACTGACCTTTGGCATGGGTAGTTCCTGGCACTGTAAAACACATGTAAAGTGCAAGCAGGATAAGAAATACTTTAGAGATCTGATGTATCCTAAATCTAGATACAGCTATTATTTTTTAAACTCTCCTCTCCAGCATCTGTTCGGAAAATAAGGCTTTGGGGAGAAGATGCAACTTGCAGCAATGGGCTTAGAGCCACTCTAATTATCGTTCTGCCTCGTCTTCCCCATCCTCTTTAACCATCGCCTCTCTTTCTCCTGGCACTTACGTGCTTTCAGCGAGCACTGCTGTTTGGTGGGAGCTGAATGCTGGGCTCTGATGCGGTGGTACAGTTGCCTGGGGGTGAAAGCTGCTCTTACAGAAAGAGGATTCAGCTTAGGGAAATGGTTTTTTTTCCTGCTTTGTTTGGAAATGCTGACCCAGGAATCATCAGGTAAGAAGTTCTTCATAACAGGCCAGTTTATTAAAAGATGTGGGTTACTTGCAGTTTGGAAATCTCATCTCCTGTTTGACCCAAAATGTGATACAGGATCAGAACAAAACATTTACAAAGTATAGATGTAGCTGTCCCTCTGTACAGTTTACAAGGGGAGGGAAGGATGAGCTGGGAAAACAACTGAAATAATACAGCCAAGGGAACTTATTTCAAGCCATTTGAGAAGCTGCTTGTAAACTTTACTCAAAAACTTTCCTGCATCCTTGCATTCAGCATCCACCCTGGATATGATCTCCGACTTTGAATTCAGTGGTTCTTACTGAATGAAGAATTAGGGAAAGTTTTAAAGCAGAGGAGTGACTGATTGCTCAATTGCTGCCAAACTCCTTGACTTCACGCTTCAAGCAAAGCAGTGAGATGCAAGGTGGCCTTGGAAAGCTGGAGACATCAGCCCCAAGTAAAAGTGATCCAATAAAACCTGTTCTGCTCCCTCCCCATCTCTTCGCTGCCAGCTTTAGGATTAAGCTCCCCAAAGCAGTTCATATGCGGGAAAGGACAGAACTGAACAAACCCATAAAAAGCTGAAACATTGTGATGTATGCAGCTCATCTTACCAGAACATCTTCTAGAGCAGGCACTTTAGTATCTCCGTTTATGCCAGCAAAACGAGCATTGCCAAGGCCTGTTCCCTGGCCCGATGGCCAGATGAGATGGAAGGGTCTGTACCTTTATCATTAATCTCTGTTGTTTCCCAGAACAGGTTGGTCACATCCATCCCCATCACTGGGAAGACTATCTGGCCTGTGCAAATACATGACTGTTTGGGATCAGCCAAAACTCTTCCAGGGACCATGCATAAAATTTAGCTGTATGGCCAGCTGAGCCCTGTGCTGGTTATTAGCGTGGATGTAGTCAGAGAGTTACATTTGCTTGCAAGAGCAATGGTGCCACAGCCTCACCAGTGAACACTGGCCAAGCGAGGTCCAACCTCACCCCATGAGTGAGGATCAAGGGTTCAGGAGGTCGCCTGGAAGCAAAGAGAGACCAAGATTGAACCCAAAACCTAATTGGCTACATTATTTATGAGGAGGAGAAGGAAGATGTTAAAAAAAAAAAAAAACCCAAAACCAACTCAGTCCCACCTCTTTTTTCCTTTACATTGTGTTTATGGCCTTTTCTGTGCAACCGGTTCTGTCCATAAACCAGGCGTTCAACTACCCTGAACAAAGCTTGTTCAACATCTGCCTGGAGTCAGTGGGAGAGACAGCAGCTACTGGATGGCTGAGCTGATAGGGACTAGAAAAAGAGAGTGTCACATCCCCATTTGGGTTCCAGCTCTTCCCTCTGCCCTAATTTAATGAAGGAATTAGCCAATTTGGTTTCTTCATACCTGTGGCTGTAACATCCCATCTCCATGTATGATCAAAGTAGTCCAGGCACCACAGGTTTTGGAGCACGTTGTAAGAAACACTGAATGAAAGTCAATGAGCCCGATGATGAATTAGATCAAACTCGATAATCAAGCTACACTCACCCAGACTCCGAATAGGGGAAAAAGGCCTCATGTAACTCCTTTTAAGTGCTAAGGTCATTATCAGTTCTCTATGACAAATCACAGACAATGCCATTAATTTCCATGGATGCAACCACAAGTTTAAGGCAGGGGTTTTTGTATGATATTTGACTATTTGATTCCTGGAAATAGTCTCCATGCCAGAGCACAATTTGCACATATAACCTTACTAGTTTTCTTCTTCAGTGTGCCACAGGAGCTCATGCACTTCAGCGGCACCTCTGTCCCCCAGGACTTGTCAAGCATTTAAATGTCACAACCTCTTTTGGTCAATATTGCTATTCCCTGCTTTAAGATGGTCAAACTAAGGAACGGAGATGTTAAGTGTGTTACCTTACTCCCAGAGTGGGAAAGCATCCCTTCACAGTTCAGAACAGAACTCAGTCCCATGCCCAGGTTTACTGCTGACCTGAATCATAAGAAAGCAAGCAGAGTAAATGAAGAAAGGAGAAAAGGGATTTGGACGCAAACACACATCAGTTTTAGGCACAGCTTTTCCAGGAGCAGGTAAAGAGAGGAGAGAGCCACATCTCCTCCAGTTCTCAGGTCTGTAATTTGAAGATGCCATATCAGACTCGGGGACCAGCCCGAGCTCTGGATCCCACCTTCTCTTCCTGCAGTTACTGGTAAACTCAGACTGAGTGTGCCGTCATGTGAGTTCAGAAGATATTTTGACCATATTTGCCAGTCCCAGAATTTGTATCGTAGCGTTGTTTGTCAAAGCCCCACCTATCCCATGCAGCACTTCCTTTCTGATAATTGCTACTGAGATACAGAGCTAAATAATGGAAAGGGGAGAAAACTCTCTAATTCTCACCATTATCTTGAGGGTAGCCTGTTAAAACATGAACTCCGTGATATTTTCTTCCAAGCTCCTCCCCTGAGATATGCCTCTGAGCATCCCTGGAATTTCCTTGCGCTCGGACACTGCCCTGAACTGTCGTGGGAACACGGTGAAATTGGGAAGGTGTTATTTGGTGTTGAAAGCTTCTCGGTTTTGTCAGGAATGGATGGAAACACGGAGTGGTGAGCTGCAAAAAGGGGAAGTGCTGAAGATTTTTTGAAGTCTTGCTGAGTTTGTTTATTTATTGTAATGGTGAAGAGATTATAACCCTGAGACTTCATGTGCGCTCACAAACCTATCCAGGGCATGCTCATGTCTATCCAAGAGGGGAGAAGGTCTCCTAGGGCAGGGACTAGTCCCTGTAGTGACACCAATGGCAAAACACCATTTTGGACCAGGTTTCAAATCTCAGGCACATGGCAGTGGCCTCCACTGCAGCCCTGGGATTGCTCAAGTCACAAGTACAACCCACCACCATGAACGCCAGGCTTGCTCTTGCTCGGGTTATCAGAAATCTCAGGCACAGCATTGCTGTAGCATGAAGGGCAATATGAGCGTCCCGCTGGGGCCACAGCTTCTACCTCAGGCACACATTGTCACCTCTGAGCTGGGTACCCTTTACTTCTCAAGAGCTATAGTATCAAAGTTGCTGCAGTTTCCAGCACCTCCCATTTGGTGACTGTTCCACAACTCTCAATATAAGTTGTCAGTCACTGGGGGCAATCCTGCAGCCATGGCCAAAGGATGCACTAAGCCTGTCCACCTTGCTGTGAGCCAGCAGAAGACAACCAGCTCTCTTCCAAAAGACACACAGTCACTGCTGTAATAGTTTTATCCAGTCCTGGCTCCTGGACTGCACAGTTTAGGCACCATCTGACATGGTTTCCAACCTCGAGCCCCCTCAAATCTTGGAGTACAGGAGCTTGGAGTCAACTTCTGCACCTGATGATACAGGTTGTCCCTATGACTTCCCTCCCATCATTGTCACGTCTGTCATTAGCACCTACCGAAAAGGTGCCTTGCTCGGACACCCTGAGGTCTACACAACATCCCACAGCCCTTTCTGCTGGCCACAGGGTGCTTTCGAGGCATCGCTGCCTGCTCTTAGTCCGCAGCACTCGTAGGTGCGTATGAGATCCAAGGAGAACAAACCCCCTGGAAAGAAACAAAGAGACCATCAGGGAGATGGGAAGGGGATGGGAATCAAAATGTCAGAGTAGGCAACAAGTGCTCTGAAATAGGGGTAATGATGGATGACAGCAAGGGTCGTATTCCCATTCTGACACTTGAAAAAAGGGAGATAGCTGAGAAAGCTCTCAGACTCTTATCTCTGTGTTAAACAGAAGGTATTCTTAATCAGAAACAACCCCCCAGGAACGAAAGTCACAAGCAGGTTTTGTCCCAGCTTGATTTCCACCTTGGTGTCTCCTGTTGACCAGGGTGAGCGGCTCACCCAGCACACTGTGAAGTCAGCAGAGACATCTAGTGGCAAAAATAACATAAAAATACGCAGGGGAATATACCCGAGTGCTTTGCTTCATCTTTTGGACAGCTCGATTATCACCAGCTTCCTACTGCACGTAAAAAGGACTGGTTGAAAGCTCGAGGCTGTATTTTTAACTGATCCGTTGAAAAATGTATTGGAATGATGCTTTCCTAAATCTCCCAAACCCCAGCTTTATGGAGATAAAACACCTCTGTAACTACTGTGCTTCCTGCCTGTCCTCAGCCTTTCAGGACATTGTTCACCCTCTCTCTTGCTTTTTGAGGAGCTGGCGATATTGGTATCGTGTCTGGTTCTGGTTATGTTTTTTGGTCATGTGTGAAGGTTTCTGTGTGCCATTGCTGCTGGGCTGATTGATGTGATCCTGTTATACAGCTCAGAACAATTTTTTTTCCATCTGTTCTTTACAAATATGTTTTTTGTTAAGAGCTTTTCGGATTTTGGCTTTGATGGCACTGGGTTTTGTTTAAAGACTCGCATTACCTATTATGTTGAACATCTTTGTGCAGCTGTTCCATTTAGTCCAAGTCTGTTCTTCACTGGACACAAATCAGCCACTATTCAGCTTTGGCAGCTATTTAAAAAAAAAAAAAATAACAACCTTTAAGACTGTAACAAAGCAATGGCAAAATTCAATTTCTTAGTCGAGCAGGTAATGCTGCCGATTTACCTGCAGAGAAAATCTGGTTTATCTTCATTAAAACCTGTAGTCCTTACTCTGGATTTATTCTAGAGTCACAGACAATGGATTAAAATATAATGGTGCAAATGAAAGATGTGAACACAGAACTGCCAGTCTAGGTAGAAATTTTTACTTTTATGATGACTTTGCAGGATTCACGTACATCTCACGAAAGACATTTGGCCAATGACAGGAGATCATTGCTGTGAGAGCAAGACAGTTGCTCAAGCAAGAGAAGACTGTGGCCCAGATTTTAATAGGTATTTAGCAATGTTCAGTACTGCAATGCCTAAAGGACTTACAGGAACGTTGGAGTGTGAGGACATGATCGTAAGCAATCAAGAGCTAAAGCGAGCAACGCAGCAGCCCAATTACTTAGCAAATCTCTGTTCATCACCTGGGCTGTGGTACCCAGCTATGCATACAGTCCTACCCTGACCCACGTGCAGCATTAAATATTTTAGCTTATTGAAAGATAGAAAGCTGCAGGCTCTTATATGAATAAGTCAGTTTGGAAAACCAAATTTAGGCTCTGAAGTCAATTAGGCATTGCGAAGTGAAACGCTGAAACACCTAATCACCCGCTGGTTGGGCCAAAGAGACAGTTAGGGATCTCTGAAGCAGTTGGGATCAGAAATTTGATGTGATTCCATACCAGCTGCGAAACATTAAAAGGTTTAGAGGATTTAGTGGAAAAAGAAGGCAATACGAGCTTTGTTTTCAGTTACCTTTTCAACTTTGTACTGATTTTTTGGTAGTGATTTTTTTGGTAGTCATGGTTTTTTTGGCAGTGATTCCTGACTCATTTTAAGTTGCAAAGAAAAGCACCACTTTTACCAGTAGTGTCCACATCAAATCCATTAAGGAAACGATGAGGACCATTTTTAAATCGTTTGCAACCTTTCAGCTGTGCTTATAGGTGCTCTGTTGAATACCTTGGTCCCCTCACCGTCATTCCTCCCCCTCTCCTTTTGCCTTGTCACATCCAGTACAGAAAGCCTCCTCCAACTCCGAGCACAACTGAAGAAGAGGAGACACACAAAAAGTCTGCCAAGCATTGGCTGCGCCAGCAAGAGAGGACCATTTCTCACGGGGACAAGGGAGTATCACCCAAAATGAACCCGGGGAGGATGTTCACCTCTGGAAGGGGCTGCCGTTGTCCCCTCTACAACCTTCTTCCATCCTGAACATCGCTGCCTTCCCTGTCAAGTCCTCGTCTCCCAGCTTGTGAACTCCACCAGCCCTTCTCTGTAGGCAGGCAGTAACCCAAGAACAAGAGGACAACCAGTGCCTCTGCAGTTCAGAGCCCCATTAATATTAGTGGCTACATCTCTTCTAGTAAATAAGAAACTTCAGGGACTGTTTTCTGGCCTGGAAGACAATTTGCACAGCCCAGCCCACATCCATACACCCAAATACTCGTCAAAACACAGTGGCCTCAACCATCCTGCCTGCAGAGAGCAACCCAAGGGCCATGCTCTCCCTGGAAATTGTTGAAGAGCGTGGCCAAGACCATGCTGGGGAACGGGCACAACTACACAGCCGGACTATTTCAGGACAGTAGATGGGTCCATGCCTTGGTCCTGGTTAGTTCCAGTACCCTTTAGAGGAAAGATTAGCTGTATAAGGATAAAAACATTATGCAGAGCTGTAATCAGTAATATTAAGCTTAAGGGAGGCTATAAATACCTATGGCTTAGTGTGTGGCTGAACCTCAAGCTACTAGGGAGAAGGAAGGGGCCGGGAGAAAGATTTTGCTTCAGGCATCTCAGCTTATAATACATCCTAAAGAGATTTTTTGCAGTTTTCCCTGTGGTGCTGGGTCTGGCCAGTGTCTGCAGCAAGATACTGAGCTGCGGTTTTAGAGAGAATGGCAATTTCGGTGATGCTGCGAACCAAGACACCCATCATTTCCCAGAAGAAAAAAGAAAACAAAAGGAGGAGTTGTCCAGTGTGTCTTCTCTTTTGGGAATGGGGGGGGATATAAACTAAAAGTAACTATTTAGCTCGCAGAACTGGGAAGATCTCCTTTTCTCTGTACTATTGGTGTAACGTAGGAAGCAGTGAATGTGAATTGTCACTTGATACTTCATTTCAGTGCAAGCCTGAAGAGCTCAAATCCACAACAGACCAAGCTCTAAATACTTCCTCAGGACAGACTTGGCTCCTGTTCCCAGAAACCTCTTCCTTCTCTTCTCTCATTATTGGACTGGCTCTCTCAGTGTCAACCCATAAGGTAGGTGGAAACGCTTGGCCAGAGTGTAAGACTCATAGGTTTTACAAGGCTTCTTGGCATCCATTCCAGCTCCCAAATTATTGCTTTTCACTGTTTAAATAATACAAAAAGTCAGTTCAAAAAGCCAGGCTACTTGCATGGGAGATTGAAGATAATCTCCGAAACTTCAAAATCAGGCCATTTGGCTAAGTATTTAGTCATGAGCACCAAAGCGTACAATCACTTACTGACAGGTGAGTAAGCAAGAATTTCATTCTAATTTCTAATCCAGTAAACCCAATTATTATAATCTTTAAGCGCCTTTGATGGTCTCTCAGTGCCGCAATTTCTCAGAAGGCCTGGAGCACTGAGAAATCTGAAATTATATGAAAGAAGACATTTGGATGGTACTTGATTTCAAAGGCACTGGCCATGCACATACTGCTAGAAAGCCTTTTGGGCAGGGGCTGCAAATTAACCAGCTTAAACCTGAGGCATCCATGATCACCAGTCTCATTAGAAAATCTGGATGCACTTGCCAGGGACAGATGCTCTCCATCTTGGCTTGCCTTGCACATCCCTACTGCTCCCGAGCACATTTAGGTTAATGCAAAGAAGGTGAATATATTTAAATGCAGGTGGCTCTCTGTGGTAGGCAGACGACTCCGTAGGGCCACGCTGAAGGCTGCCAAGCAGGAATTTAGCGTTGTCTCTGTTTGCACAGAAGGACCTCAGCGACTTGGAAAGCATAGTAGAAGGAAATGTTTTCTCCATGACATACTATGGGCTGCCTACAATCAGCATCCTTCCTCGGCAGCTGGGCTTGATAAATGCTGTCAGCAGCCTGGGAGTCCTTTTGGGCTTCCAGTGTCGAGAACGAATCTGAAGCAATCAGACAGGGACAAACACCCCTGCGCCAGAATCGCTCTGGTCACGCTAGAGCGAGTCCTTATGCGACTGGGCTGGAAGATTGGAACCTTCAGAATAAATTCAATTTGAGCTGTTTATTGGGAATAATCAAGTTTACTCATCTAGACTTTAGTATGTTATCCAATTCTATTATATGTATCACATTTAAAAACAAAAAGAATATACCTGCTAATATACCTGGCTTTTCAATAGAAAAAAAAATTAATTACCCTGTTTGTCTGCTAGAATATACTATGTTGCCAGACAGAATGGTGTTAGCAGTTCTGCATGCTCCTACATATGCTATTTTTTGACTTGGTATTTTTAGTCCGGCTTCTGAAAGAAAAAGAATTTTTAAAACCCTGTCATGGTGCTGGCGTATTTGTGTGAGTTTATCAAGCCTTCCACTAGTACTTTTGAACCAACTAGCTGATTTCATACAAATACGGAGAAGGAAGACAGGTCCTGCAGAGCTACAAGACACAGACACCCTTAAGTTCCCCTCACTATGGGAAATAGCTGGATGTGGGCTCAGCCTTTATCAGACACCAGAGAATCCACACAGGCGAGCTTCCCTTGGAAACACAAATCAAGATGAAATGAAGCTGCTTTGGCTCTGCTCATCCCCAAACAACTACAATTCTTCTCTTCAACAGAGCGAGGCGATGCCATGCCTCGTGCTTGTATTTCTCCGAGAGACAGAAAAAAGGTCACATCACACATTTCCTCTGCAATCCTTCCCATAATACATTTTAAAAAAAAAAATCTCTCCTCCATCACTGTGTTTCCAGGTTGACATTTCCACTGTGCTGGGACATTTGGAACAAATTTACCTTTCAATATTACCGCATTCAGGCAACATAAAGTGGTAGCTTAGAGGGGCTGCAGGACACACAAGACTCTTTCCAGTATTCCCATCATTTACAAAGACCCACGTAAGGGGGGATCTGAGCCTTCCTTTTGAACCAAAGCTTTTAAGCAGTTTGTTTTGGCCTCCTTTAGAGCTGCAGGCCAAGTGAACTACAGCCATTTGTTCTGAAACCGTAAATCTCACAAGCTATAAAGTGGTTTCCTAATCCTTTTATTTTACAGGGCACACATTTTCTCAGTGAGCCATGCCCCTTCTTAGCTGTGATTTGGAGAAATCTGCACAAGGAAACCATTCCAGCCTTCGGAGCTGGATTTCTCCAGCTGTTGCATTTTCCTTATTTTCTGGGCTGTCTTCTCACACAAATTAGGTGCTCCAACCTGTCACAACCACCCTGTAGAAGGAAAATAAAAGCATCAGCAGCACCACCACAATAAACTTGAACTTAGAGCCAAATAAAACCTGTTGTGGAAATTCACTTGACTAATCTTTCTCCTTAAAAAAAGACTGGCAAAAGAAGGGTTTTTGGCAAAAAAAAAAAAAAAAAAAAAAAGAGGGACACACACCTGAGTAAACAGATTTTGATGTCTGTGGGCCATCTTTCCACTGGGCAGGATCAAAGCAACTCTGCTGGAGGGCATTATGGAAAAAGTCACACATAAATTGGGATCCTGGCAGTTTAGGAGACAAAAAAAAAACCCCAAAACAGGGAAGAACTGGGTCTGCTCTCCCATGCTGAGATGGTTGCAAGGCAGGCGATGGCATCCTGCCCGGCTGAGGGAAACCCCTTCCAGAAGACATCTCCTTCAGCGGCAGCTTAGCAGCGGTCACCCGTGCTTTGCGCAAGCCTGAGCGTGGTGGTCTCTGCCATATCCATCGCAGGATGCCATACCTTCATGAGGCGGCTGGATACGCCGCTGAAAACGGGGGTTTCAATTATTTGTGAGACCTGGAGGACCTCCTACGAGGGACAGAGATCCAAGGAGGATGGGAGATGTCTCCACGGCCGTGCAAGGGAGGTAGTACCCTCCTGGCGAACCTCTCCTCCTTCGCCAGCGCCAGGCAGGGGTGGAGGACGTGGGAATCGATGTGAAGATCACGGCCCATCTCTGCTCGCACAAGGAGAGGGAGCCAAGCTCTGCGAGTCCCATCAGCGGGCCCCATCCCCGTTCCCATTTCCAACCCCAGTCCTGCGTGATGAGAGTGACGGAGAGACACTTTGCAAAGAACAAAGGGAATCGCCGGTAATTTTTCATCCACAACGGGATACGGGCACCGTTTATCCCTGAAGGTAAAAGCAAATAAACCCCAGAAAGAGCTAAAGCTGTCAAACACAGCACTGCTCTCTTTCGCCTCCAGGTACCACACTTGTGCAGCGCCTGGCGTACTTCAGAGGTTGCTGCAAATTCGGTGTCCTTTTCAAACACCTGCAGGGACAACTGTTCTTGAGCATTAAAATGTCCTTCATTACACAGTGAGGGTTTCATTTTAGTAATTCCCTACATCGCAGTGTGAGCTGGCATGCTCAGGAACAGTTAGCCAAATGCTTGATCTGAATCACAAATTAAGAAGTGGCAACAAAATAATATCACACAATGAACACATGAACATCATTTTTATGTATTAGACACAAGTACAGTGAGGTGCTGAGAGCACAGAAAAAGCCACAATTTCCCACTTAGTTCTGCTGAGCTTGTACTGAATGATAAACATGGCATAACTTTCCAGAACAACTTTTCAAGATTTAAGTGCAGCACCTGGAAAGCCTGTTCTGAAACACGCTGATCTCAAGGACTCCAGGAAATTTGCACATACACAATCATTTTGCATTTACCTCGGATCTCACCTGCGCGGAACCGAGGTTTATTTGCCCGCTTTGCATTCCTAGTGAGAAATTGTTACTGCCGTCTTTCTTCCTAGTGCACGGTTTTCCTTCTCATTCTTTGCTTTTTTTTTTAATGCAGGAAGGAAACATAAGAATGTCAGGTCTAAGGTGACTGCTCTGTAACACAACACATATTTTTATTCCACACAGAAGAGGAATGCTAAGTTGTTCAAATACCCAAAATGTTCCTCCCTTCACCCTGCAGCAGTAACACTTGTGACTTATCTATAAAAGTAAGCAAAAAACCCCAACCCTAGACAAAAGATTTGCTCACTGCTCAGCTGTGCACTCACTCTAATTAGATGAGCAATCTAATAAATTGAAAAGCAAAACAAAACAAAAGGAAGATTTAATTTGTCTTTATCTATTATGAATATGAGTTGGATTGGGGTGGTACAGACACATGATTTTATTCATCTGAGTTTTGTAATGCATTTATCCAAGTTTTTCAACTGAAACTTTCTGTAAACTGGAGAAATGATCTAGGAATTGCTCTGTTTTCCTGCATGGTTCATTCAGGATGAATGAAACTGTTTTTTAGATGAAATATTTTATTTTGATGATATCTGAACACACAAGTTTGTCTTAATTTGTCTTCAATTTAATGGTGAGAAGATCAAAAATTTATAAAATTATGTTTCACACCAGATGATGACTGTTTATTTAAAAGATATCTTTTTTTATTATTCGGGATTATTGTTGAATCAAAAATACCAATTATTTTATAGCTCTGTTCCCAAATTCTTTCCCAGCCCTGGGGAAGTGGTTACTCTGTAAAGGCTGTGATATATTCAAATATCCCTTAAAAAAAATTCTAAACCTGCATACTCGTAACTCTTTATGCCTTTAGCACATTGAAACATCTACTGTGCAGCAGCTCTGGGACGAGCAAGGAATGCAAGACACATTTTTATCTGACCTAGCACAACTCATACACGTAATAAGATATTACCAAATTGTCTGTAAATGAAAATCCTAGTGGAGCTCTGCTCAGCTCAGGGAAAGTATCACAATACTTCAGGAAATACTGATTTGCTGGAAATGAAGAAATTACAATATTAATTTTTTGTAATTAGATAAACACAGGAGGTAGGTTTCTGAGTCAGCTGTGGATATTTAATATTTCAAATGGATGTTACCCACCTACGCTCCTTCCCCACACTCGCACTCCTGTCTCCAACCCGTTCCCACCTTCTTTTCCGCAGAGATGCTCAGTCTCAGGGTGCGAGTGCCGTGAAGTGGAACTGTTCACAAACTGCTGTCACTGCAAGAGGAGACGGTGCCGTTATGGGAGAAGAGGATGCCGAAATAACCGAAACCACATGGAATGAGTTTCTAAGATTCTTCCTCTGCCGGTGACCCTTCCTTGTCCACTGCCGACAAAGCATGAATCCAAACTGATACCGATGTTAGGACGGGCTGTCTTCTTAGCTTTTATGAATACCATGGACTGTACGTTCATTTACCCCAAATTAACTCGCCCCTGCTACCCTTTCTCTTCAAGTATTGTTTGTCTGGTTTCTGCTGTCTCTCATCATGTCATATCTGTAAGTCTTCTGGGCTAGAGACACTGTTTTATAGCACATATATAATACATGGCTTGCTATGTATTTAATTTAAACAATGGGTAATGACCGTACCGACTACAAGCTGGCCAACCCAAGAAAAAGTAAGCAGAATAAGCAGCTGGTCCAAGTGGATCCTGACTTTACTGGTTCCTACAGTCGGTGGGTAAATCGTCCCTTGGGGGTTATGCTACCTGGGATCAAAGATTACCGATTAATACACAATACCGTAGTAAGAGCTGTTTCCTGCGCTCACACCTGAGGGGAGAATTAGGGGACACTCCAGCCTAGAAACTTTTTTCACCCATCTGAGCTCTTTTAAGATCACCTTTTCCCCAAAGACTATAAGGGTAATTCCCTTGGCTGGACTTCCTGCATAGCCAAGGTTACAGAAGGAAAGCACAGATCTGTATTTAATGTTGGAAGAATACTGGTATTTGAAGAAAAGTGAAGAGGAACTCGCTGCTTTTCTACAGTTGTGGTCCATAAAAGCAGCATTTTAGGATGGGGGGTGAAACAGGAGGCTAGGTGAGAAAATGAGTGAGCTGGTTTGTCTAAACAGTAAACCTAACCCCATACATCTTGCAAATATGTCCTGGTGAGAACAGAAAAGAGTCTCAAAGCTCAGGAGCAATGACTAATATGCAAAAGGGAATTAAGGAGAGAATGCAACTTGGTAGACAAAAAAAGTGAAGGACTGTTGGGTTGAATTTGGGAAGGGGAAAGTAAATGGAGTAAAGTAGAAAAAAAAATAGCACGTGTAATATTTCATAGAAGAAATGGAATACAGTGGGGTTTTTCTATTCTCCAAACCACAATTAAAATGAGGGGATGTATCAAAACCGGCAAATTTTAAAATTGTTTAGAAAGGTTTTGTTGTCACAGGATCTACCGAAAGCCACCTGGGGAATGCAATACAATACCAATGTAGCCAAACATACAGCCCCAGTCCTCTACTCAGATGCTGAATTTTGTTCCTAGACTGACATTTTCAAAATCTGTGCACTTTACTGCCTTTAACTGTGTATGCCCAGCTTTATACCACTTCAAAGCTCCTTTCCACAGAGAGGAGTAATGCTAAACACTTTCTAAAAATCACAGCCTTTCAATGCATCTCCAATTGATAAATATAAATTACAGGCATCCAAGAACACTGACCTTTGAAAAACATGACCTTAGAGGACAGCTAATTTGGCACAGAACTGTAAGGCCATTAGAGGGGCACAAAACCAGCACCCAGCCCTGGAAAGAGACCTCTCCTCCTTGCAGCTCTTTGCCTATCAGTGCTGGGAGAAAAGAAGAGTGGTGAGACCTGAAGGACCATGTAGCAGCATGGTGTGCAGTAGTTTATGCATACCTTGGAGAAGCAAATAGCGCAAAAATGGCTGTGTCAGCATTTTCAGCTACTCCCCCCCCTCCCTTGAAGAGTTTCCCAGGAGCAGTGGTGCACTCTCAGATGGGAAATTGCATCCAGGCTCTAGCCATACTGTCCTACTTGAAAGGTGCAAAGAATCAGGATTAGAGTAGCGAATCTGTTCCATTATCCCTGTTGTTACAATACGAATGTGAAACAGTCTGGAAAATACAGGAATACCTGATGTGAAATTGTATGTATTACAAGTACTTTCCAAATCCAGCTTTTATAATAACGCAGAAAGGTGCCTTTACATATGCCAAACCCCACACCTGAAGCCACAGGTTTCTCAATAAACACATCTTCTGCAACGATGGTACACTTACGGGATTAAAGTTTATATGAAGAGCAAAACAGAGAGAGGTCTGCTCATCTGCCAAGCAGTAATTTCTTCAAGCTTTCTGTGCCTCTGCAGACACTGAACAGGGTACCCTGCCTTATGCATGACATCGATTTGGAAGGTGTAGTTTTGCACCGTGAACCTGAAAAGTCTTAAAGTCAACGCTCAGTTGCATACTTCCACTAAATCTTTTCAGAGCGGAGTGGAAACTATCTAATAATCAGCATGTGTTTAGGCTCACGTCTTTTCCTAGTTTAACAGGTGAGTGCTTGGATCTTGGGGTAGGGGGTTCAGGAGGAGCTGTGTACAGCGTGGACAAAGTCTCCCGGGAACAAGCCGTGTGCCTTTCACTGTGGGCGTGCTGCTTCTTAACCAAAGCATTGCTCAGCAAAGTTGACACCTGCAAGACAAACAAGGAACTTCACCGGGCTTTGTGTACTTTATATACATATATACACACGCACAAAATGAACCAAACAGTGACTTAGAATTGCTTATTCATTAGGCAAAGAGAAGTCCTCCAGGGTGCAAAGACTCTTTTCTCAGTGAGGTTCCTGGCACTCACAGCTTTCCGTTACTTTTTTATTATTAAAAAAGGAATTAAAACCATATTTTTCTCATTTCAGTAAGTACCTTTATGATGTCCAAACAACTCCAACAATGATATCATCTGTATCTTTCCTCCAGGGAGGAATTCAGGCCAGACCATGATATTCCTGCTTATTCTTGGAGCACAGAGCCTCACAGCAAGGTAAAAACAGCAAGCCTCACTCCTTGGGGGGGGAATGCATGTCACAGCACTGTCCACTTCATACTGTACCTCCTACAGATCCCTTCCTCTTCTCGAGAGCTGTTCGACACTATAAATTAAGAGTTAAGGCCTGAATCCTGCTATGCCTGATCTCTGCAGGCAGATACCAAGGCTGCTCTTCAGCGGGACATGCTCACCAGTATGGATCTGCCCATATGGATCCCATTTCTCCACAAATACTCTTTTCGGGATATGTACAACATGTGGCATAATGGGGCTGCAGTCCTTGAAGTGGTTTAATGAAACAGATGATTCACCTTCAACTTAAGTCCCCCAGCTTAGGAAGGAGGTCAAGCGTGTCTTTAGCTGGCTGCCTGCGCGATGGTGGACCCGCAGGGATGGACATGGGTCCAACCTCCCCCGCGCTCTCAACCTCCTTGCAGCCACCTCTCCTCCACGGTTTGTGCGAGGTACCCCTTCTGTCAGCAGCACAAAAGACCATGACCCCATCTGAGATTAGCTCTGGGCTTATACAGTACGCAGGCTTGGAGCATCACCAACAAACTGGTGCCCTTGACCAGCTCTCCCATGTATCTCCCCACCCTTCTCCTGCTTCCCTCACAACCCAAACCCATGACCCCTCCTTCCCCGTAGCTCATAAACATCTTTCTTTCACCAAGTTAGCAGGCGCTAACTGTACAGAAGTGCCCTGCTGCTTTGCTAGGAAATAGCCGCAGAGCTTGAAGGTGTTCTGCTCTGGGAGTAGGAGGACAAAAAAAGCAAGGTGCTGGTGGCAAGTTCTTCCCCTCAAACACCATGTCCTGCCGATGGCAGATGCTGAAGTCTCTTGGCTGCCAGAATCTACCTGCTAGAAAATCCCACCGAGGCTTGTGGGTCATGCCAGAGGTGGTGTCTTGCTGAGCAGACCTTCTAGAGGTTCTCCCGGGAGCAAGGAAAAACAGTCCTTTCCCCAGATCCTCAGACATTTGCTGGCTGAAGAGGCGACAGGAGCGGAATTTTCAGACTCTAGCAGTCCTGTGTGTAGTCCCAGCTCTGACTGTAGACCATGGCAGATGATCAGAGACTCAGTAGTCACCTCTCAGTGCAAGATGCCATGAGATACCTGAAACTACTGGCAGATGTGCTGAACTGCCTCCATCCCTGGCTTTCAGAGGGATTTTGTTTTTTAAATGTAAATCAGTGTTGCTCAGTATCTTTTAGGTGGGGCTGTAACAGGCCCCTCTCCTCCAGCTGCTGCACGGGAAGCCTGCGATCCAGTCTGGACTCCGCAGGGTATGCCTGCAGGCTCACAGCACAGCTTCCCTGCAAGAAGGATCCCTTGCTGCCCACACAAATATTCTGTTAGAGCATTTCTGCCGATGGAGCGCGTGGTCACGGGTTTGGGGGAGGGCTGTAGATAGCACGGGTGGCTTTGGGGGATGGTAAAAGCCACCCTTTAGTCTGTACCCCCAGTTCTACAACTAGGAAACTAATTTATTCCTAAAGAGCATTGATGTCAATTAACATGCACGGGGGGGGGTGTCATTGGGAGCCTTATGCAAAACACACAGTAGCCACTGCAACCCAAGAGCATCACCTACTGCAAGATCACACGGGCAGTCACACAGTTACTCACCGACGTATTTAATTAACTGTGGGACACTACATTTATTACTACCTGCCTTGCCTTCAAGGACACTGCCAGGGATATCTGTTGCCAGCTAAAACAGAAGACACACAGGCACTTGTAAGAAAAAAAGCAAGCTTGCTACATGAAAATTAATAGAAACATTGGACAGCTATGGCAATAATAAAATGAACAATTACTACATTATGGAACATGCACATTCAATTCTATTTGATTAACAGTGTTATTTTGCAAAGTAAACTTACAATGAACATACACATATTTTGAAGCTGCTGCAGATCCAAACCTTCCAACTCTGTTTTTTTGGGTTTTTTTGCTGATGCGTCACTACTTATACCCAGGCAAAATGCTGAGGAGACTGCTATTCTTTCTAAGAACTGTTTTCCTTAGGGAAAGTAGGGAGCATTAGAGGTCTGGAAATTACTGAACGTTAAGCCTACTTTGGGATAACACCTATTGTTATTCTACGTTAGCAACTGTTTCTTGAAACAGATCCAGTAAAGAGATTTATTTTCATCTTCTTAGGGTAATTGGGATGTTTCTGGCAACAGATCTGCAGTGTTTCACAGAAACAGAGCACAGGGGGAACAGGATAGCTGCACCCTGAATCATTAAGTGGTTCTGGTCCTCTGCTTCTTTACAGCAGAACCTTGGCAGCCAAATAAGCAGTTACAGGATTTCTGCAGCCAGTGATAGAAATAAGACTACAAGAGATAGGAAGCTACATGCTACTTTTTGAAAAAGCAATAGTGGTTTCTAGTAGGAACTCTGTGCATGGGAAAAGGAAATAGAGTTTGTGTATTCACACAAGCATTTCTTTCACAAAACACAATCAGCTGAGCAGCTAAGGAAAATACACTTTCACTAAAATTATTTATATCTCAGCAGTGATAATTAAAATAAATTAAATAGACCTATTGCATCATTACATAGAATATGCCAGAAAGCCAGGTCAAAGCAAGGTAAATACCTCAGATACACCTTGGAAATACACACTGCCCTGAACTGGCGAGATATTTGAGACAATAATTCCTTCTGTCTCACGGAGTTTAAAAAAAAAAAAAAAGGAATCAAAATTTATCTTCAGTGATTATTTGTCCCAGTTTCAGACACTTCTCTGTCAGTCTCTGACCTGCTCTAGCAAGTGTTCTCTTTAAAATTATATTACTGGGTTCCACTTCAGTCGTACCCTTTCTCTGCACCCCCAGAAATAAGATGGTAGCCACTCTAGTTTCAGTGAATGGTTTTCCTCCACACAAAGCTCTTAAAGTTAAGTTAAAGCCTTGCAATCTGCTATTCCTTTGCTCCTCTGCATCCTGCCAAGCCATTGCTATTCAGACTACCTGCCACAGGTTCTTAAGTGATGCACCGATGTGCCTAGAAAATGAGGCACTCCTCTCCAAGAGGACAATTCAAATAGGCTAAATAAGGAGCTTTTGATTGATTACAGACAATCTTACGCACCTCTGTGAAAGGCAGTGCAATGATCGAGCACACCAAGCAATCAAGGCTCCTGGAGCCAGCTAATTAGCAACGCTAGTCACAACTGTATGTCTCAGCTGAGCTCCAGAAGACACTTCAGTAGCTACAGGAATGTTTTACTGCATTTCCCTTCTTCAATTTGTCTCAGTACATTGGTCAAAAAGATCTCATTTACACAGTCAGAAAGTAGTCTTCAGCTCTTTTGGCCAATTATATGGCACTGGGTATCAATTTTCCTTCTCCGATTACGCCTGTAAGCCTGGGCTCATCCAACCCGACTATTGATATGGGGCTCACAATCTCAGAGGTCATGACCACCTCGCATTGCTGTCTTTAGCAGGGGAACTCACAGGCATTCCCAGGACGGGAAAGATCCATTTATTTATTTATTTAATTAAAACTGTAATTGAGATCTTTTTTAAAAAAAGAGACAATTTTCTGTATGATTTCTAATTTTAAAATGCCCCTTTTTTTTGCTTTTTTAAAATAGCATTACTATAGATTTGGGCTATTTTCATGTATTCAGAGGAATCGAGCAAGCTATTAGCCAAAACACTTTTTACTGATTGAGGCAACAATTGCATTAACATGAAAGCACGCCAGAAAGCATACACAAATAGCAGTGGAAAGAAAAGACAATACTTTTTACGAGTAATTTTTACTATTCCAGTGCAAATAAAAGCTCCTGAAAGCGTTTCTTAAGATGTACATCACCACTTTAATATCTAAGCTTACTTAGTAAAGGTGGATTTTTTTTTCAAATTTATTCTTATTGGTTGACTGCATTAAAACATTAAGAACTGTATTTGTCACAGTCTCTACAATCATTCAATTTTCTGTTGCTGGGGGCCTTTCCCACTGCAACTGGAAAGTACATAAAAGGAACACTGTAAATAAGTTATAAAATTGGCATGCATCAGGATAGCTGCAAAACTTAACTTTTGAACCATTTCAAATTTAATCGCTTTCCACCTGTTTCAGTTAGAGAGAACTTCCACAATTAAAAGCACTGTATTTAGTGCTATCTTAAAATACTTCAAAAAACCTTCAGCAGAACATACAGATCAGAAGCGCTATTACACAAAGTTTCCTGTGTCTTAAGACAATACCACTCACTAGAATTCCAAAAATAATGGAGAAAAAATTGCCAAAACTAAAAGGTACCTTACAAAAGAATACACATTCTCAGAGGCACAGCTTTACTAAGAAATTCAATACTATGTAAAAAGCAATTCACATTTTATTTTAAATTGCAATAAACTGTACAAAAATGTTTTATTCTTGCCAAAAATAACAGCAATATTTTCAATCTTACTTCTAGACAAACAACAAACTCTTATTTTAATCTTTCCTGGGTGAGTTTACGAATAAACAGACAATAAGATGCACGGGTTTGTGTCAGAGTCAGGATAGAATGAACAGTTTTAAACATTTGTGGAATAAATTTTAAGTTTTTAGTGTCTTTTCGGAATTTATTCCTGCCATGCCTGTTAAAAGCCTAAAGAAAAAAAAACAGGTTTGTGTCTCACACAAAGGAATGTAAACAATCATCAAGAGATTAAAGAGGTTGACTCTTCCAATGAAACCGTAAACGTACCTCTATATCACTAACATTCACTTTACACCAAGAACAGTCCACAGCACGAGGATTGTGCAATAGCTGAATCCACTCTCCAAAATGCCAATTAAATATACACCAAAGACTTTTTTTTTAAGTTTTCAAAAAGAATAAAATCTTAAGTAACAGAACTGAAATGGATTATACTCTTTTTAACATTGAGGTTTTCTTCTTATCCTAATTAATGAGTGAATATGTAACAGCCCCATCAGATCTACAATCACAATGCACTTTTTCCAAGATGCAATAAAGTAAACGAGCACCTAGTGAAGTCAATCAAAGGTAGAAAGCACCTCTGCCAAGAGCATGGGCTTATTTTCAGGCTTGGTTTTGTTCGCATAACACATTTAATGCAGACTAACAAAACATAATTTGGGTCACTGACACAGCTTCTTCAGTCTGAGACCTAAAATGGAAATACAATTGCAGTGATTTTTTTAGATTTCACAGTTTTTTTCCTCGGTGTTGAAACTTCGCTAAGAAAAAGCTGTTTCAACAGATTGGTTAGAGCTTAAAAAATTAAGCATCTTCTGCTACTTCAGAGTTGTTTGAGGGAATAAAGTCTTCTTGAAATTCCACTTTATCTGGATAGAGTTTAATGTAGGTGTCCACCATTAAATCTAAGTCATGTTTTATATCAAAGTTTATGTTCAGCAAAGCTAGGTTGCTTGACCTTTGTTCTGTCAAGGTGTTTTTCAGGTAAGCCTTTAAGCGCTTTCGTCCTATTTCATATTTTTCATTCTCCACCTTCATCACTGGAAGTATGCACAAGACTTTAAGCAATGCGTAAACGTTAGGGAAAAACTTTATGTCAGGCAAGTGAAGTGCTTCATAAATAGTAGCTGGAAGTTCAATATCTTTTCCTCTGTGCTTCCACTTGATTCTCCAACAATGAAGCTCAGCAGAAAGTGTGTCTGGATTAGGCAAGTCCTTTTTGTACATGTCAGCGTGATGCTCCTCGGACGTATTGAATTTGAGCTGCCCCATGACTGAGGGCACTAACGATAAGCACTTGAGAGCTTTTAAATGTTGTTCTGAGAACATATCTTTTAATTCTTGAATAATATGCTCCACTGTGGGGACACTAAGGATTTCTTTGTAGTAATTTTCTGACGTTACCTCAGAGTCCAAGTTCCCCTGTTGTGCCCTGCGAAATTTACCTGGGAGTTTAATTTGTACATCCAGTTTTGCAGCCAAATTTGTTGCTTCCTCAAACCAAAATTCATGGTAAACTTCAATATTCTCCATCACTTCATTCAGAGAATGCAACACTGCTGTTAAGCTGCTAGCTGCAAAAAATACATCTGATGTTTGTCCTTGGAGATTTTTTCCGAATGCTCTTGTAAAAGACAGAACGTTTTTCAGAATTACAATAGTGACAATGAAGTCAAAATCTGTTAATGCACTTGAAAGTACAAATGCTCGACCTGCAATAAAGTTGTTCCACCTAATAGACGAGTCGCTGCTTACCGCATCCAAGCACAGTACCAACGCTTGCATGAGGTCCACTAAAACCTCGAAAATATCATGTCTGCCTGTCCACTGAGAACGGCAGATCTCCTTCAGCTCATTACCCTTCTCCTCATTGTTCTGAAAAAGAACAGAAATTGTGTTGTCCAGTTCTACTAGTAGTTGAGGAGACTGATTAAAAAGACAGCAAACTTCTTCAATTGTTCCCATTGCATTGGAAACACCAACAACAGGAACGGATTTTGCCAGCCAAACATTTAAGGCACAAGAGGAACACAGTGTATACACAGCTTGTGGATACTTTTCCAAGAGTCTTGTAGCCACAATCTTCATTTTAGAAGCAAACCCACTGGAGACGATGTAGGCTTGACCTCGACAGTACTCCATGTTTAGACCCCACTTTTCAGTAATAGTCGTGTGGAACTTAACAGCTAAAATTTCAGGATCAGCCTCATATGGTAAAAACCCTATGAATTCTTCTCTCAGATTATGAGAATCATCAACAAATCTCACTAACACTGGCAAATGTTCCTCTCCTGCTATGTCTACTACTTCATCAGTGACAACAGAAAAGAAGTGTGCGTCTCTTACTTCCCTCAGTGTCTCTTCTCTAACACAGTTTTCACAGATCTCAAGCATTTGCTTCTGCTGAGTTTTTGAACAATACTCAAGATTGACTGCAGTCATCTCAAATCGCTTCCTCAGAACTTCATCTCCAGCATTTATTCTATATTCCAGTAGAGCTTGAAAGTTATCTGAAGTAAAAATACCTTCTGGAAGCTCATCAACATTATGGCCATCCAAGGGAATATTTTGTTTACCCATTAGGATCAAAATTTCAAACAAAGATTTAAGGTAATCTTTGTTTTCTCTTTCTTCCAGTGTTAAGGGGACAGCTTCTTCCTCTTGTTCTTCCCCTCCTTCCTCCGAGACAGTATTTTGTTCATTGCTTTCGTTCAATTCTTGAGTTGCCTGTTCCCGTTCAAAAGCTTCATCAACTACAAAATGTAAAATACTGTAAGTGTCAAGATAACATGAATAAAACATAACATTTGCTTTCCCTTACTATCCCCATTACTTTTAAGTTACTGGAGTCTAGAGAAGAATGTTTCCAGTTTAAAAGTGAATGAGTATTTGGAAAGAGTTTAGACTGGCTGTTTGAATCAAGCAGGAACTCACTTGTACTCCTGATATATATAAACTTACAGTTATGTGTCCTGCATTACCTTGCAGCCTTAGTAAACAAAGTTTTTATGAACTCAATTATTTTGCCCACTTACTCTTTTGCTGCTTCAGTGTTCTTATTTCATCTTCACTCTTTAAAAAAAAACAAAACAAAAAACAACCACCAACTTATATTGATGATAATGTTTAGCACAAGACCTTGAAACATTAAAACACAACAAGATCAGATACAAATATCGTAGATGAGACCATTTTTAAGTGTGTCAGTATTCACCAAAAAGTGTTAGAAGGTCCAAGAGAAGGAGGTTTCTTCAGGTTGTTTATTGCTGCCACAACACATATCTACTAACTACATGAGAATAGTTTGCTACTACTGCTGATGTTCCCATACGTATATTAGGAATTTGTTCAATATGTATTTTATAATTCTTAGTAAGTAAATTCCATTAAAGAATTCTGTTTCAATATGAACATGCACTGTCAGTAGACAGAACTGTCTTTAACTCTAATTTCAGTCAATAAACAGACTCAGTCAAACTCATGAAGAAATACTTAGAAATTGTGTGTAATTTTCCAACACATAAGCAGGGTTTAGGAGCTGAATTCCTCTTAATTGTCAGTATACTTATAACCCCAGAGACCTAAAGACACTTTTTCTGTAAATGACACAAAAGAGGTATCGACAAGACACAATTCTACAAAAAACTTCTTGATCTTGGTTTTATGCATGGATCATCTTTACAGAACAATAAATAAAACAAGCATGGCTGAATTGGTGCAGACTTCAAAAGTTAAACAGGTGAACTGAAGATCACAGTCCATATGTAGCAAAAATTTCAGGGTACCACGCATAAGTTTCATTAAGTTAGCACTGTAATAACAAGTAAAAGAAAGTTATGCGCTTTCTTTGGAAGGCAGAATCAGCTCTGGATCAACACATTTCATTTTCCAGATTACTTCATTAAACCTTCCGTAGTAGATAAAATTTATATCACCATAATATTTGGGCATTTGACTTATAATCAACAAAAAGATACTGGAATAGGCAGTACAGAAAATGCAAACACTCAAGTGCTAAATATTATTATTTGACACTTTCATACAAAAGTTTAACATGAACTTACTTGCCTTTATTGGTTTAATATTAATTAAAAAAAAACTTACATGAAAAACTTACCAGCTCTTTTATCCTTTTCCTATGTCTGCTGTGGGGATTGTTCAAGTGACTTGTAAGGTCAAATATAGTTGGCACAGCATTATCCCGTAAGACCGTTCTGTAAGGGCTCTGTAAGAAGACAGACACCTAGATTGGGGATTTCTTTGGGAAATTCTCACTATGGGTGCACAAAACCACCCCAGAATTTCAGATGCCAAGTCCCCCCCCCTTTTTTTTTTTTGATTTTTAAAGTATTTTCACTTTCTGACGTTTCAAAACAAACAGAAAGCTATGCTATGCAATTCACATTTCAGGGATATCAAGAGAACACTGAAAAAGAAAAGACAGATACTAAAGAAAACCCAAACCCAAACCACAAATACTTTTTCCTCCCCATTATCTTCATATCAAAGACCCCATATGCAGCAATTTTAATTTACTGCAATATTATGATTTTTAAAAATAAACATTCTGGATAAAAAGACATTTATGAATCAGAAAGGAAACATTTTGTTACTATTGTGCTTTGATTTTTATAACTTATTTCACAATTCTAGAAACAATCGCATAAACATTTTCACTGTGAAAATGTTCAACTCCTTCTTTATGGAGACTTATAAATTCCACAAAACACTACTGTGAAAGATCATATTGAAGGAAAAATTATCTGTCAAATGAGCAGGAGGAAGAAAAGACTTCTAGATGGTCATGTAAATGCTTCTAGCAGTTAAATAAAAATATTTAAAATAAAATTTTGTATTTGGATATACCATAAGCTTACATTGTCTAAACTGGCTAATTTCCAGTTAAGTATAAAATTTTATCTGATGAGATTTATACCTGTCCTTAGACTGAAATACATTTTAAACAAACCAAGTTTCATAAAGCTTCATTTCAGATTCAGAATTACTCCCAATATTCATCTGTTTGTTTCTGGGATGCTGGCTAATCAGAGACCCTGTCACATGTAATACCACCAGGAGCTCAGAGTCTGACCTGCATATTTTAATTATCCTCCATAACTAAAGGACTGATTTTGCCTATGTATCACAGCCTAGAAATTAAAACTTGATATAGAGCCCCAAGTCCACCATCTCCTACTGTTACATAAGCTGTTAAAATCAACATTATCTTGTTAACAAGAAAAATTGAAAGCTATTATTTCATTAACAGGCAACAGTGCCATGATTTTAGCTGGATAAAATATAACAGAAATCACAAGCTTGACAGACGTACAGATTGTTTAAATCTCTTGGCCACAACAGAATGTAATATAACCAAATCACACTATGTACACACTTCAGTAACAGCACATTAATGATTTTAAATAATTAGAGCTATGTAAACTTACATACTTACACCCAATAAATTTAAATAATGTTGTAACTTCTAGTGACAATAAACAAAATAAGCATTGCTTTGCATGAGGAACAAACTGCAGTGAAGACCAGTGCTCCACAAACACATTAAACCAGCAGGAGCAGCTCTGCTTTTCTCTTCCCCGACTGCTCATTTCCACCTCATCCTTTGTGCCAACATCTGTGAGTCTGTGTGGCGCCCTGGATCGTGACAATGATCTCAATTAAGACCAAGAGATTAATTTTCCCAGGGACCAGCTACCCAGGCAATCAAAAGATTAAAATGCAGCATTTTGATGAAAAATGTTACTCACATTTTGCAAGATGCAGTAAACAAATGCTTGGTTTTACTTACACTTCTACATATCATAGAAGTCTCAAAATGTTTAGCGCACAATCTGTAATGCTTGTTGAGTTGATCTGGAGTTTTATCTTCTAAATCTGCCCTTCGACAGTTCTCTACCCATCTTTGACATCTGCATGTAAGCAAAAGAATTAGCTAGTTTTAAGATGAAACAAAATCCCCTACAATTTCAAACAGTACTTAAAATTGGAGTGCAGTCAGCCCTGCACTTTATGCAAGGCTAAGGAAAGTTCTGTACAGCTTCCGTTGTAACATACCACCAAATCTTTTTAAAAATTTGTTTTTCTCCTTTTGTTCACCACTTACCACTTCCCCAGGAAATTCAGGAATCTTTTCCCTTAATTTATATATTCTTGCCTTTGTCTCATACACACAACAGATTGTAACGCAGGTGCTCACGAAACCTGACCATTTAATTCTTAAGAATTTAATCTTAAAAGTTAAAAAAGAAACAGATGTGCTTGTAGACTAAAGTCATAAAGTTTTTGAAGGCAGCTATTAAAACAGTTGTCTTCTCCACCTCCCTCCAAAACACAGCATTTTTCGTATTTATTGTGGTCACTGGGGAGTTTAAAGTAGATTTCTGAAAAGTGAAATAAAAATAATAATGCAATCATTCTACAGACACTGCTCACATGCCTGAAGTAAGTTTTTGTTAGATGGGTATTTTTACATTTACTTCTGCTTTGGATTAGTTCTCTGAGATATAACACAAAGCTAAAGAAACCTTTCCCCTACTAATACAGCTCCTTTCAGATCTGCAAGATACCATTTCCTCTGGTGAGTAAACCACTTGCAGTAATTGATGCAAATGCATTAGTCAGCTTCTATTTCCCCCAATGGGGTCTATGCAATCACTTCCTTGCTACGGATTTTTGAGTAACAGCATGCATAGACCAATTCTGCACAGCTACTCCAGTAAAACTCATCCGCTATTTTATTTGTGCAGTAAAAATATAAATATAAATTAACAAGACTCCAGCAGCTATTGATATCTCTGTATTTAAAAGCTTAAACAAAAAAGCCATTTCCTTCCTGCAAAAATAATCCTCGGCAGCAGTGTCATTTTAATGTACTTGCTTACAACTTATGGGATCACAGAGCCACCAGTTTACAATGGCACATAAGTAAACAGAAAGTTGAAAACATACAATACAAATGACTAAAAACCTTCACATGAACATGACTGATGATTTCTCCATTATTCTAACTGTACAGAGTGCTTACACTCTGTTATTAACCACACAGTATTCCTCTCCCATTCCTCCTAGGGTAAATCCTTCCCCAGACAAACTCAAGAACGCCAGAGACAACTACATTATAAAGAATTACAGTAATATCACAGTAATTCTACAGCAAAAAGGAGAAGGAACTTTCACTAGTCTCAGTGACTTATTTTACCTTACAATCCATTACTTTGCTACATACTTTTCAACATGCTACATACTTTTCAACATGGACTCATATTTTAATAAGTGTTGTGTTGTTTTTTTCTTTAACTGGTACGTGCTGGCAATGTCCACACACAGAGAAGTTACACGAAGAGTCTACTATTTCAGTAGGGCAAAGTAGGGGAGATCTCCCCACAACCCAATCATTGCTGAAATTCATGAAAGTGAAAATTACTTGGTCCACCAAAACCCAAAAGGCTTTAAATAGTCTTTTTCATTCCTAAATTAAAAAGAAGATGGGTTCTGACTCAAGAAAACAGGTAGAAGTTACGGGAAAGCAGTTTTGCTATGATTTTTGACTGCAAACGTGGAATTATTGCTCACAGTAGCAAGGAGGGAGAAAAATAATTGGTGATTATTCAACAATTTAAGAATGAAGGCTGTCTCGTCAGATGTTTTGGTGGGCAGCCCAAATGAGGAAATCCACAGCTCTGAGTGGATTCACCATCACCTCTACTTTAACTGAGTGCAATAAAGGGCAACTGTGAAGACGAAAGGGGAGAATCTTGGATTCTGATCTCTGCTGGCTGAACTGTTTGTGCGTCTCAATTTTTCATTCATGCAAAGTATCAAAATAACAGTGGCTGCAAGTGCCATAAAACTGGAATAATTTCTAACATTGCTCTCATAGATCTACACATAGTATTCTTAATAACAACTTAAAATAAGAAGAACAACAAAAATAAAATATCATTTCTTTGCTCAGTCTTTTGGCACCACAGATCTTGCACTCTTGCCTGGACAGTGCAACCACCCAACAACGGAGCGTTCTCCGTTTAACCAAACAGTATAAACACAGTCTTTTTCCATGGGAGGCCTTTAGCATGCAGATTATATTGAATCTGGCTCTCATACTTTCTGAGTGGGTGCCAATTACTAGGTAACTCAATAAAGGGGATCACATCGGGCTGTCACAAAGGCTGATGAGCCTCCCTATAGTTAGTGGGGAGGGTTTCAGTCCAGAGGGTTATCCAGAGGAAGAGCCTGACCCTAGTGGTCTTACCTGCCTCTCAGTGACTCAGGGAACCTGAGGAAGACTGCCAGGAAGCAAAGTCAGAGCTCCTCACATAAGTCCTCTGAATCACCTCCTGGCAACCACAGAGGGAAAAATCGGTGGCAGCGATGGTGCACCTAGAACTGGCACACAGTTGTCAAGGACAGAGAAAAATGAGCCTGAATCCCTCCACATCCAATGTTGCTGCCAACCAGAGAACAAGTTATGTAGGTATTAGTAATAGCTAGGGACCAGATCAGACTAATGAGTAATGGCAAAAGATAACATGAGCTCTTCAGAGGGGTCTTACTCAGGAAATGAGTCTCACAAATATTAAATTAACCACCCAATATTCCTCTCCCTTCCCGACTTCTCCTACAGTTACATAAAAGCAGCAGCCTTTTGTGCTGAAGTCAATGTTGTCTGACCACGCGATCCAAAAGCCGCCCTTGGCACACAGACACCCAGTTTGTGGATCCTGATGAGGCACGGGCACCAAGCTCCTCGCCCCATCGGAGAAGCAGATTGGTAACTGGAGCTCTGGACGTCTAGGAAACTCTACTGACAAAGGCTGGAGTGATGACGTTCTCTCAGGCAGCTACAGGACTAGAGGGAGATAGTGGAGGTTATGCAACTGGAGTCAAACACGCAAACTCCATCTGAGTCTGAATTTGGTCCTTCAGTCTGGCTACAAGTTTGGTTTCAAATCGAATGCTCTCTGAGGAACGAGGAGTGGAAGAACAAAGAAAAAGGAGGTCAGACCCCTGAAGTCACCCAGAACAGCTCTGCATGGTATTATCCAAGCAGCAATTAAAAAGATTTTAGAATAAAATTATATATAAAATTTTCACCAGTTTTTTTAGTATTCAACAAATGCACGCTGTATACTGTTGTACAAGTGCTTTAGTTGCAAAGTATCTGGCACAAATTAAAAGCCATTTCAATGCAACGTGTTACACCACTGCTTAGGTATCACCCATTAGCTTTTAAGGTTTTCTTCAGTCACAAAGTTTACATTTTCAGAGATTTGCTGACATCTCATGGAAGCTCAAGTGGCGTTTTACTGAGGTGTGGATAGAGTACAAACCATTTACATTATCTCAGTATTGGTCAACTGCAGTAGAACAGCATCTCTTTGCTTAAGAGGTATTTTGTTCTAAATACTCACACCTCACCTTAACTCAAACCACATGACGAACAGTCAGAAACACAAATGAGGGTTAAACAGACAGATCTTACTATGAGGATCACTGCCTAGACTGTATAAAACTATAAAATATGCTTCCTTACTGGGGTAACAGAGACTATTTACATTAATGTTTGATATGAAAAGACTACGTACCATCCATTAAACGCAGCTGGTTCTTTTTCAAAGCCTAATCTGTACACCCCTTCTCGTTTTCTCAGGTAGCAATGATAAATGAAGACAGTCTTAAATAACTGGTTAGCTCTCACAGAGTTGCTAACACTCAAAAGATCAGATTTGGGATATCTAACTGGAAATGCTTAGTACTCAACTGGGAAAACATAAAGGCAATTATTCAGTTATTGTGGAAAACTGAAAGCAGTAAGGTAGTAGAGACAATTTACCGGGGACTATGTATTTCTTATCAATGATTTTTTTTTTTAAATCAAAATTTATTTTTAAAGATATATTCTAAAGCCTTTATACTCAACTTTCTCACTGTAAGCTGCCAAGTACAACCACCACATTTTTGGCATAAAGTACTTTGCTCGCCAGACCAGTCTGACCTATAACAGTAAGAGGTTTCTATGACAGCAAGCAGTACAAGCCACACATTGTCATTTTCAACTGCAGATGACTTCTGTAGTTCAAACAGGAAAATAAACCACTAACAACCTCCAGTGTACAAAGCCAGAAGGTTGCACGGATTATCAGTCATTAAATGCTGTTGCTCAAATAGCATATATGATCAACTTTGGACATTTTAACATAGGTTTAAATAAGAAAGGTGTAAGACATTAGTGGAGGAAAAGACTTGCAGCGAACTTAGAGTGAAGGGAGTGTCATCTTTGTCACAGCATGTTTTTAAGAGTATGACAGATGCTACAAACAGTTTAGGTATAGCTTATCCTTCCTTTGGACAGTGGAAAGGTCTGGATGATCCTTCAGGGTCAATTTTAACTCTATTTTGTATTATTTTGTTACAGGAACATTAATCATATTAGCTTGAACTACTTCAAGGGGATTATGAAGTAGTCATGCACTCAGAAAGCACGCTTTCTCACACGCTGTAGAAACGTAAGCAAGCACATGCTTCCAAAAACCATGTCTGCGATCCACTTCAATGTTTGTAAAAGAAACATCCATAAATCTATACTGTTCCAACTCATCGTAGCTGACACGCATAGTTTTTTCAAAAGGGTTTTCATTTCTGAACTTTCACAAATGGTAGTTAAAAGCAGTAGTATTCTAATTCTGAAATACAGTTTAAAAAAAAATCTTTAAAATTAGTGCATTATTTAATTAACTGCACACTTTTTAACATAACTTTGAATTGCTACCATGGAAAACATTAATTCAAAATGTATTTCAGTAGAAAAATTATAAACTAAAGGGGGTATTTTCTTCATACAATAAACTGTCACATATTGACGAATTTTGCACAACTTGACATGACTCAGATTTTACAGCACGGACTCCTTAAAAATTAAGACTGAAGTTCAGACCACACCAAATCTCTTCAATTCCGCACAAATTGCAGTCATTCCTTTGACTATGTAAGAACCTCTGGCTGTCACAGGACGGAGGGTGGAAAGAGACAACACTAGGAACGAATCATACAAATGAAAGGTTAAGAGTAGGAAATCCACTATTTCGATTTTAGTTTTCATTAAAGGCATAAACATATGTAATGCAGATTGTACTACAAAACCTGGCATGTATGGGCATCAGAAAGAGACCTGGTTACCCTAGCTTTAACGCAAGGTATTGCATTCACCCAGGACAGCTTGACGACATATCTGAAGACACAGCTTTAAGCAGCAGCTACTACCTATATGAGATTTTTGTATCTTCATTTGAAATCACTTACAGGGGACTGTTTTCTTAGAAAAAACTATGTACCCACAATTCCCATGGGTTTTGCAATTTTCCAAAAATCAGGTCAAGCAGCTTCAAGGAAGGAAGCAAGCCACTATCATGTATAAATCCTCAAGAATTTCAGCCTTAATTACCTACTGTTAGGAAAGAGATAACTGGTATTGCTCTAGTGCCCATGCACCTTCCAAAACTGTGAGGAGCAAGTAAAATGATTTTAAGAGCATTGTCTAGATTTTTAAAGGTGAGCGTCTTTCCACATGGGGGTTTCTACATCTAAGTGCATGATTTATTTTTCATGGTATTGCTCTACCAGTGCACGACCCCTGCTTTTCGCCTGTTGGGAACTTGAATATCCCATCACTTCTGCTGTTGCTCACGATGCTTTGCCACAAACCATCATCCTTGCAATCCTGTGACAGCTGCCTGTCACGCCCGTGTCCTATTTGTCACGCACACACTTTTGTCATGCAGCACCACATCACCTCAGTACACGCAGGAGGACTGACAGACGTCCACCACCTGAGCCAGTGCTGGCCCTGCGCGGGCTCCCCATGATGCGTGGGCTCCCTTGCCTCATCCCATTGCTCCTGCACCCTTCCAGCTGCCCCACACCTCTAACAGCCATCCATCCCATCGCTCCCCAAACCCCTAACAGATGTGCACCCCCTCACGCCCTCCCACTCCCCTCACAGCCAGCCATT
>NW_010972972.1:4888164-4897946 GCF_000737465.1 Haliaeetus leucocephalus | reverse complement strand
CGGCGGCGCCGCGCATGCGTAGTGGCGCCGGGGCTGCGCGGGGCCGGCCTGTCTTCCGCCGGGTCGCGGCGGGGTGGAGGAGGACCTGTATGTGCGGGGTACATGGAGTATGTTGAGCTTAAAAATGGAACTGAGGGTGTAGGATGAGGGCATCGTCTTTCTTTTCCTCTTGTCTATTCTCTTCTGTTTTGTTTTTTTTAGGAAGATGTCGTCGCTCCACAGCCCGGATGGGTAATGAGAGAAACCAGGAGCTTTTTCAGCAATAATCAAACAGGGAGCATGCCTAGTCAGGTCTGTCACAGGTAAAAATGAAGCAAGGCTTAGAAAAAAGAAACAGAAAACTGGATAGTGGGAAGAAGGAGACTCATTCACCAGATGTGGCCTGCTGGCAGTTTGGGGAAGTGGATACTGTAGCTGTGAAATGTATAAACGCTGATGGCAAAAGTTAATTGTTTCGGGTGTAATAGTGCTATGGTGTAAGAATTCAGCTGCGGTACATGTTTTATATACCTTTAAAATCATATTAAAGGCATCCCGACATAGAGGTTGGTTGGGCTTTAGGAAGCATAATCCAAATATATGAAATAGCCAATGTACATCTCTTTTCAAAAAAGTGCATAAAGAAAGAATGAAATTTCTGTTGCCTGACTTCAAAACTTGTAAGCTTTTTTTGTTTGAGTGGGACAAAAGCCATCTTTTCCGTGAGGAAGCCTCGTCATCAAGTGCTCTTCAAGCTAGGAGTCTCAAAGCATATTTCATTGGACTAATTTTAGTAACATCAATTTATTTGGTGTTAATTCTTTGCCAGAATTCTAACTTGGGCATGTAGCTGAGTTCATTCCTTTTAAGTAGTTTAGAGTAGTCACTTAAGCCAATGCTAAAGATAACTTTATCTGCACCTGACTGCTTTCACTTTACTGGGCAATCGCCAGTGTTCGTGTACAGTGAACTGTATAAGGGAGTTAATCAGTTAAGTAACCTTTTTTTAAATACACTCATTCACCTTGAGGTTAGATTTCAGGTGGCTGCCATCTGATTTGCTGTGCAGATTGCGTAAATGTTCATGCTGACACAAGGGAACGCAAGAAGAGCAGGGTCATTTTCAGTTGCAGTAATAGTTTAGGAGCATGACTGCATAATGTTAGTGTGAATTTTAAAACACTCAAAACCTGTTTCCTTAGGAAAAATATACTTAGTCACCCTGAAATAATAAGAAAATTTTGAGCACCTTCTGCCCAAGATTGAAGGGCCTTTTCTCCCCCAAATGGATTCACCAAACAAAAGTGCATGCTTGCTGAAACTCCTTCTTAGGGTTCTGAACAAGCAAAACCAGAACGTTATAATGGCAGTATTAAAAAGAAATTAACCATGGCACATATTTCTGAACCGTTGCTTCTGACCAAAGCTGCTGTTGATACTGCATCATTTGAATCACTGTACAAGCATGTTATGGCTGTTATCTTCTAAATGTGTATATATTTGCATATGAGCTTTCCTAATAAAATGAATGCAATGACTTGTACATAAAGTTAACTTACTGAAGTCTGCTGGATGATGTTTTTTATGGGCAGACTAATTAATGATTCCTATATAATGGAAAGAAAATTATTTTCAAAAACCAACAATATTACTCAAAAGCCATTATTTTTACAGGAAATTAGTATACATTACTACTTAGTTGGAAATGCTAAAAATTGGCTTCTGTTGTAGAATACAGAAATCACCGAAACCCTTTTTTTTCCTGCAGAGTAGCCTTTGAAGTGTGCATATGTAATATGTATACTGGTGATTTTGTGTCTTAAGTAATCCTCCAGGTTATGCAAGTATTGTTCACAGTATATTTCCAAGTGTGTCTGTCGATTGACATTGAACGGGGATTATATACTGTTAGTAGTAGTGTTGTACATACAATCTGTATTCTCTGGATAAATTAGTAAAGGAATTTTGTGTGTTCGTGTGGATTTTTTAATTGCTTTTTTTCCCCACTGTGTCTTTTAAGGTCAGATGTATCTTAAATCCAGGATTCTCTATCACTGAGTTGTGGTTGTAAAATAACCTCTTTAACATACTTCTGGAAAAGAACTGCATGTCTCTTTCCCAGGGTGAAAGTCAGTATGCCTTTATTTTCTGATTGTACTGTTTGAGCATGACTGTGTACTCCTGCAGGTTTCCTGCCATTAAAAGTTTGTTTGCAAGAGAAGATTTGAAGTCTGAAATGCTTTCATGACTTTTACTACTGTTACATTCTCTTGCAAGTCTTACAGCTGCATTGTTGTTGGGATAACCTGTCTGTAAGAACTAAAAGGACATCGGGTTAATTCCATAGAGGTATTTTTGTGTATCTGTATCCACACTCCCTTTGAGATGTGCTGAAATTCTCAATGACGGGATGAAAAACAAGTTGCTTATGTGCAGGGTTTGCCTACAGTTCTGGGGAATGGGAAGGCAAAGGTGGGGAATAACTTAAGTCTTGCACACTGTATGAGAGAGGACCTCTGAGACTGTGCGAGTGCACGCCGAGTATGCAATACTAGTGACCAATGTGCAACTTAACTCCAACCCTAAATTGGAGTAATGCAGCATCCTGGCTCCTGCCTCATGGTTAGTTTTTTGCAAATGAAAGTTAGGAATGTCTGTGATGATAGTCAAGGGTTATCAGAACCAATTCCCATTGCATTTTCCCTATTTTACTGGGATCTTTTTTGCTTTTTTTTATGATTCTGATTGAAAGAATGCTGATTTTCACAAGTTTTGTATCAGGTCTTCAGTACGAGGAAATCCAGAGGGCTGTTGGCTTTGCAGCACTGTACTTCTACACGAGGGTGGCGTTTGTGTTGATCTGCCCAAATGACGTGGTTTTGTGGACAGGCATAGCTTTCCGAATGACCTGTACTAAGCGATTTACTCACAGCTGTCTGTATTCTGGCCTGCAGCTACTTCCCTCCCTGCCTAGGAAAGCAGCCTTCTAAATTACAAGCAACTGCTCTGAGTCTGGTCCTGGCTTCCACCAGAGCTGCTGCAGTTTCTGAAGCGTTCAGCCAGCCCAAGCAGACGATTACAGCCTACCGTGCTGCTCTGTGGGCAGCACATGCTAACGGAAAGACAGACATGCATATCACCATGAAGGAGTTAAAGCGAGGGAATCTGAGTCATCTCTTGTTTTCTGTTTGCTTGCCCCAACCCAGGAGTGACAGGTTGTCTTTATTTCTCTGCGCAAGCCTTGCTAATGCCAGTGTTAAGACCAACCTCTTAAAAAGCACATGAACTTTTCCCAAAGTTTCAGTGAAGGCTGCGAAGTGACAAAAATGTTACTCCTCCTGGTTTGCAAACTCAGTGCCGGCTTGCTTTCCTTTTCCATTGCTGTTTTCACCCTGCAACAATACTGTATGTTTGAGTAAACTTTCATTTGCTAAGTGTTCTGGGATCCATACCATTTGAATTCAGAGCACAGCAAATGAATGGGATCCTTCAAAAACAGTTGGGGATAAAGAGTTTATAAATTATCATAT
This sequence comes from Haliaeetus leucocephalus, assembly GCF_000737465.1. Lineage (NCBI taxonomy): Eukaryota > Metazoa > Chordata > Aves > Accipitriformes > Accipitridae > Haliaeetus > Haliaeetus leucocephalus. The sequence goes on along the minus strand of NW_010972972.1, from coordinate 4,894,437 downwards.
TACTAGGGAAAAAAAAGGTTGTTGATTGTCTAGATAAGCAAGTGCCTAGTTTCATTGGCCATTAGGTAATTATGATTGTTAACTGTTTATCCTGTTGTCTGTGGAGCTGCCTTTTTTGTCCGGACTCTGTAGAGTGATCGAACACATCCTTCACAGTTGATAAGTTCACTTGCTTCCCCAGCATTTATATAGCCCATCTAGCCTTGTAAAAATATTTAGTCAAAATCAGGAGTGAGTAATTCACTGATGAGTTTGTCTTGAACTTCGAAGCAATACATGGTCTGTTCATGGGCTAAAAGTGTTAACTCGAGGGAGAGCATGCAATCTCCCCTAAAAATGCAACACAAATCAGGTCCTAGTGTGGCTGAATTCTGCGAAATGCTAATCTGGGTGGGATGTGTTCCCCTGAATTGCAGAAGTATGCTAGAGTTACTGATGGATTGTAATACACGTATGTGACCATAGATAAGGACCCAAGTTGCACCATGGAGCGATAACTTTAATACTTTGCCTTATTCCCACGCTTTCTATTCTGAGATGCGCCTTTGCTTTCTTCCCAGCAAGTTTATATGTTCTTCACCAATACAGCACACTACAAAGAGGCTGGAGGTTTGCATCTGCCTCCCTAGATTGCAGAGGGTACTGACTTTAATTCGCCTTTTAATATGCTGCAAAATGACATAATGAAGGGTTGGGGTTTTTTTCATTATCTGAGGTTATATAATCAGTTTTTGCCTCAGTGTAGCAAAGTGTTTAAATAGGTGCTCAACTCGATGCACGGTGGTGTTTTGACGGATTTAAGCCTTGCTCAATTTCGGTACTTTCAGCACTGAAGCTCTTACTATTTGTAAAATAAATACATATGTTGAATATAATATGTATTACTTATAATAGGGGAAAAAAAATCTCTATTAACTGGCAGCACAAAGCTATCTTCAGTGAAAGCAGTTGAAATATCTTTGTGGATTTAAATACAAATAGTCCTGGGTGACAATCCCTGCATCTGACAAGGCTGTATATAAAAGGCTCCTCTGGCAAGCTGCCAGCGCCTAAATGTTGCTGAGGCTTCTGCTCTTATCTTAGCCAGGAGAAAAAATGTGATGGGAAAGTGTTTGAGAAGGAAGAGAGAGAGTTTAGGAGTGGTCTGAGGGTGATAGAATAAAATTTAAATAGCGATGCTTGTGTCAGGAAAGCATATCAAGCCACTGAATAATCTTTTAAGAGAAGTGGGAACTCCATTGGGTTAGGCCATTTGACTCAAAAAAAAATAAAATCAAGAAATAATTTAACTTTTGTTAGAATCTAGGCTATTTCTCTCTTATGCAAGACACAGAGGATACTTCAAACGGTTTTTAAATTCCCTAAAAAGTTAAATTACCTACAACATTGCGTTCATCTTAGTATAAAAGCATAGTGAGTTTCTTACTTCTTTTCTCAATTGCTGACAGGCTGATACAAATAACATTTTTTTTTCCTTGCTTTTCCAATTTTACTTTTGAAATTACCAACCTAAGACTCTTGGAAGCTGAAAATTTACTGTTGGCAGCAGACAAGAAGCAGCTGCAGTAGCTGTGTTTCTCACATAGTACCAAGCTGATGCGCCTCTCTTCTACCCGGGAAAGGCTGCTCTGAAGAAGAAGGATATTTTGGAGTTTCTATCAATCAGGTTGTAGCGATGCAAGTGGAGATGCAGTTAATAATCCATCGAGAACTGCCGCTTGTTTCCTACGAGCCCCCAAAGAGCTGGGAAGCGTGGCTTTGTCCTGGTGACCTGGGCTGCATACAAGTCACCTTCTCCACGTGAAAATCACTGCTCGTCCCTTGGGCCATCTCACTGCTGATGCTTCCAAGCTCCAGCTCATTGTCTTCTCCCTTCTGTTGTCTTAGGGGATAGAAGGAAGTGTGGTGAGACATAGATTATTCTTTAAGTGCCCAGAAAGTTTAATTAATCAGTCCAGTACCTGTAATTGATGAGAATCCTATTATTTAAGCGGATGGGGATCGGAGGATTTCAGGTCATAGAGAACTTAATACAAAGTAGGAGTGCTTGATGGTCACTATATTTCTTTCCCTTACTGGAAGGAGGAAGAAATTTTGCTCAAATGCATATAATTGAGCAAATTCTTAGAAAGAATATGCGGCAGTATGCTGTTATAAGTAATGTGTGGCTTTTGTATATCACCGTCTGTCATTAATTTTTAAATTGCTTTATAAAATTGGGAAACGGAGGCACAAGAGAGGTGATACAACTTGTGCAGGGTTGCTCACTAGGTCACCATCAGATGAAGAATAGTGCAGGTCTTGTTTCATCTCTGCTGGCTGTAACAGGAAAGCTAACGGTGAGCTGCTGTTAACACATGTAGAGCTAAGGTATCAGCCTAATATGACCAAGCTACAAAAATTCAGTGATTTACTGCTTGAAGCTGTTACAATTAGGTGAGTTCTTAGCTTGCCTCAACTGCAAAATAAAATGGATTATTACAGACTACTTCTACCTTGTGGTTTTTTACACTGTTGAGCCTTGCCTCCTTAGGAAACAATGAAACATTGGTGCTGTCAACAAGTTTCTCTGTTCTTTTACTTTCTGAACAGTCAAAAAGTGCTCTGTAATTTTGGGCCTCCTTAGCTGATGACTCAGTCAGAGACCAAGGATGTTGGTAATGAGAACTAAGAAAGTGATTAACATCTGGCAGGCAACTAAGGCTAGAAAAAACGCTGGCATTTTCACAACGAATCCATTTATTTTAAATGAATTTACTGAGAAAAGCTCACCTGCAGGACATTTAGCCACATTTCTGTATTAAGTAAGCCTAAACCATGTTGTCTTTATCTTCATTTTTTTAGTATATAACTGGAACACTCTTGACATTTTGTTCATCAGACATAAAAAAATGCTGTCAAGTCTCAGCCTCCTTTGGGTGAGCTCTCTGGCTTAGGCTAGAAGGCTGCGTGCAGTCATTCTGAGTCCAGATAACCTTAATTTAGTCTTATGGAAAGATCCATTCTGCTCCTGCGACCGCTTAGGGCTCTACAGCAGGGGAGTGATTTTTGTGTGATGGGGGACTTGACTCAAGAAGACCCCGCCGACCAGAGCCTGCTGGGCTCTGGGATAGCTCTGGTGCATCTGACCTTGTTTCAGGTTGCTTATGCTTTTCATGACCCATTATTTATGTGTTTGGGTTTATTTGGGGTTTTTTTCTTTGTCCGTGGTATCTCAGCCCTCCCATTTTTATGGGTAATGGAGAATTGATCGTAGGTTAGTCTGAAGTAAACGGCAATGTTGCTGCTGTAACTACAAGCAGAATGTGGCCTTCGGACTTTCTGGACCTCTTTCGCATATTTCCAAGTCTGGGTCTTTGTCCTTAATAAAAATAATTATTCTTGGAAATCATCTTACGACATCTGTGGAGATGCAGTAATCAGAGTTTCAGACACTTCATACATAACTGGCTCATTTTTTACATCTCTTTTCTGTTCTGTGTGCCGAAGGAAGTGAAGCGTGTACCGTTTTCTTGAGTACATACATATGTACGTACGTGAGTGTCAGTGTGTGTCTGTCCCCCTTGCCCATAATAACTTTTGGTCCTCTTGGCTAGTTTCATCCACCTTTGAAAAAAAAAAAAAGATCTAAAAAAAATCCCAAATTGATCTAATTAAGTTTAATGAATATAGCTGCTGAGCAGGGCTGAGAAAACGTGTTTGTGCTCTCTCTGAGCTGCATTGTTAGCAGAGATTTCACTGGAGAGTGTGTATGAGAACAGAGTGCGTTAATGAACACACAAACTCGAAGCAAATATTCAGCTAAAATTTACACCTTGGTAGATAAATTTTGTGTAAAAAAAAAGAGATTTTGGTGGTTTCTTCCTCATAGAATGATTTATTCTGTTAAACACCTTGGATGCAATAAAAACGATACTCTGCTGGAGCATCACAGTTACGACCGATGAATAAACCTCAAAAAAAGTTATTTTATTCTGGTAAGAGGCAAGGCTGTCCTGCCTGTTCCTATTGACCAGAGTAATCCAACTAAAAGACACGTTTCCAGATCAGTTTGCAGTGGAGTCTCTGACCTGCAAAGGAAAACTTCAATTCCTGGCACTAACGTGGTCTGCATTTTCCTCGGTTTTGTGCAAAGCTTAGGACATTTATTCTTATTAGGTAATATTACGCAGAGATGATGTTACTTGCCTTCAGCTGGTTCTTGTTTAGAAAGGCACGAAAAAAAGAAGGAAAATAGTTCTAGCTCTCATGTACTGTTCAGCATAATTGTTTTCAAGTACTTGAGATTTATGCTGCTGTGAAGAACAATAGGAAATCGCAAGTGAGAAAATGTTCATCAATGATCACAGGGAAGAAAAATTTTTATCTCTACTTGGGTGGAAATAACAGCACTTGCAGATCTGGAAATAGGTGTTGCGGTTCAACGCACACCATCCGTCCGCCTTGTCTTCACCTCGGCAAATTTCCAGCTGTTTCTGAAAAGCAAACTATAAAAATATGATTTTCTGGGAGAAAGCAGAATAAGGAGGAGCCCTTCCCTCCTCTTCATCAAACTGTCTGTCCCCAGGGTGCCAGTTTGCTTTGCGAAATCAGAAAGCGTGCAAGATGAAGCGTGGAAAACAAGTGCCTGCGGCAAAAACGAAGCCCTGCGAGATGGAGAGCCGGGAGCAAAGCTCATCCTGAAGGGGCTTTGGTGCGATTCGCCAGCGGTCGCCTTGCAGACAGTTTTACGGATCGGATTTTTTTTTTTTTTTTTCCCTATTTTCTCGCTGCAACACGCAGCCACAATCGTATGCGTCGCTTGTAAGCTCTAGCTGCGCCCCAGAGATGCTTTCTTTTCTACTTCTAATCCAACCTAAGGACTTTTAAAGAGATACAATTTACCGCTTTTCTTGGAAATCTGCATGGGGGGGGGGGAAGTTATAATCGCCGTTACATACGAAATAGCTGCCCAGGCCCAGGCTGCCGAAATCGGCGCTGGCGGCTTGCGGGAGGAGGTGGTTGCTCTGCTGGGCGGCGAATTAACGGCGGGGAGCCAAAACCACCCCGAAGCGGGTTTGCGACGGTGTTTTTAGGGCGTCGATTTTATGATCTTATTGTTTGCACAGAAGCGTGGTTGACTCCGGCCTTACGCTGCCCCGCGCGTAACCGGCGCCGCTTTTAAGTCAGAAAGCTGGAAACGGCCAAATGACGTCAAGGCCTGATGTCAACCCTGCCAGATTTCTTCCCAGAAGCCGCGGCTGGCCGTTAATGCCTAAAGTTGAGGGGAACGTGGGATGCGCCCCAGCCCAGGCGGAGAGAACGCGCGGGGGGGTTTTGTCCCTTCTCGCCGCCCGTACCCGGGCCCGCCGGGCCATGGCGGGACGGCCGGCGCCGCTTCCCACCGCGTCGACGAAAGCCGAGGGGACTACAACTCCCAGGTGCGGCCTGCGCCGCCGCGCATGCGCGACGCGACATTCCCCCCCCACCCCTTCCCGCGCCATCTTGGCAGCCGCTTCTTCCATCTCCTCACTCGCAGAGGGTGGTGGGCTGGGGACTACGACTCCCGGCGTGCTCCGCGGCGCCCGCGCATGGGCAGTGCGTCCCGCCGCCATCTTGGCCCGGGGAAACGCTGCTGCCGCCGCCGCCGCCGCCACCGCCGCCACTAAACAAACCCGAGAGCGGCGGCACCGGGGGGGGTGGAGGGGGGTGTGTGGGGAAAGGAGGGGCTCTGCCGCCGAGGAGCCTTTCGATGTGCCAGGCACGGCCGGGCAGGTGGGTCCCGTTCAGCCGGCAGCGTTCCCCCCCGCGTCTCCCCGCTTTAGCCCGGGGCGCTCGCCCCTCAGGGAGAGGGGCAGTTCCCCTTCCCCGGACGGCGGGGACCCGCCGCCCGCCTCACGGGCCCGGGCCCTCGGGCAACGCTCCGGTCACCGCCTAGCAGGCCGCCGAGCGCTGCTTTTCCGCCCGGCGTGAGGAAACAGCGGCAGCCGCCCGCTCCTTCCTTCCCTCCCCGCCGACGGGGACCCCGGGGGCGGCCGCCCCCGAGCCCGGCGGGGAACCAAACGCCGCCAGAAGCTGCCGCCGCTTCCCCCCCCCCCGCGGCGAGGACCCCGGGAAGGTCGGACGGAGAGTCCCCGGGTGGCGGCTGCCTCCGGGCGCCCTTGTAGGAGATCCACCCTCCCTCCCTTCCCTTCTCTTTTCTTCCCTCCGGCCCCGCGCTGGAAGGTGAGACGGCGCCGGGGCTTTTGTTCCCGGTGCCCCCCCCCCCCCCCCCTGTCCGCCCAAGCGGGTGGG